>NW_011478742.1:13821-15273 GCF_000754665.1 Bison bison bison | reverse complement strand
CCTCATGCGAAGAGTTGACTCATTGGAAAAGACTCTGATGCTGGGAGGGATTGGGGGCAGGAGGAGAAGGGGAGGACAGAGGATGAGGTGGCTGGATGGCATCACTGACTCGATGGACATGAGTCTGAGTGAACTCCGGAAGTTGGTGATGGACAGGGAGGCCTGGCGTGCTGCGATTCATGGGGTCGCAAAGAGTCGGACACGACTGAGTGACTGATCTGATCTGATGTTGTTCTGAAAACCTTTTGGAAATTGTTCTGGAAAACTTGGTTCTGAGCCTCTCCATGATCCTCAGGTGCCCCATATCTTTTCAAGTCCATGTCTGATGAGCTGGAGTCAGCTTCTCAGAACTTAGACAAAAATTATATACTGCACCAGTTATCTATGGTTAGAATAAACTGTTTAACAAACAACCACAAAACTTGGCTTTGTGTACCATGGAACAATTATTTTTGTACCTTCTGTAGGTTAATGGATTAGTTCTGTTAATGTGGGCAGAACTTGGTTGATCTCTGCTGTGCTGCTTATGCATATGTGGTTATGTAGCATATTGGCAAAAGAGACTTCATCTCTGGTCCACATTGTCTCTCATTCTCCAGCAGACTCTCATGGCAGAGACAGGGCTGTAAGACAGGGAGAAGATGCTCCAAAGTCTCTTGAGGCATAGCCTGCAAACTGTATACCATCACTTCTGCTGTCTACTATTGTTCGAGCCACAAGGCCAACCCAAATTCAAAGAATAGGGACATAGACTCTGCCTATTAATGGAAATTTCATGCCACATTGCAAGGCCCAATTCAGTAATCAATGCACTCTATATATAAGTGACTTGGAATTTTGAAGTGAGTGTGTATAAAAAGATAATTCAGAAGGAAATACATCAAAATATTAAATTATAATCTCTCCAGATGAATTGAAATCTCCTTTTTGAATTTTTGTATTTTCACTCATCTCAAGCATGTATTACTTGTATAAGTTAAGCAATAATTATAAAAAAATTTTATAGAAGTATAGTTGCTATATAATGTGTTAGTTTCAGGTATACAGCAAAGTGATTCAGTTATACATATATGTGTATATATAGATATCTTCTTTTTCAGTTTCTTTTCTATTATAGGTTATTATAAGATATTGAATATAGTTCCCTGTGTTAAACAGTATGTCCTTGCTTTTTAAAATGTATTTAAAGTGAAGTGAAAGTCGCTCAGTCATGTCCAACTCTTTGCGATCCCATGGACTACACAGTCCATTGAATTCTCCAGGCCAGAATACTATAGTAGTAAAGGTCCGTATAGTCAAATCTATGGTTTTTCCAGTAGTTATATATGGATGTGAGAGTTGGACCATAAGGAAGGCTGAGTGCTGAAGAATTGATGCTTTCAAAATGTGGTGCTGGAGAAGACTCTTGGAGTCCCTTGGACTGCAAGGAGATCAAACCAGTCCATCCTAAAG
>NW_011478742.1:9564-10547 GCF_000754665.1 Bison bison bison | reverse complement strand
AGCCTGAACAACAGCTCCAAGGAAGAAGCAGTCCCTGCATGCATGAGATTATGATTGGAGTTTCAGTACAGGATAAAGCAGCAAAGAAAGCTGGTTTATAAGCACCTGAGCAAACCGTTTACTTTCTTGATGTTTCCTTGTTGGTCTCATCACATGTTTTCAATAGAAGATTCTTCAAAGGACAAGGACAGTTGTGGTCCTTTGAAAAACTGAAAAAAGTTTTTTTCAGGGACAGCTGAAAAACTTTTTCACTGTTTGCATGTATATATTCAATTTGAAAAATGCCATGAAGCAAACAAAAGCAGAGTTAGGATGAACACCCAGTTCCATGTACAAGTTTCCGTCTTCAATTCAATGAAAAGATTAGTCCTTTTAGGTTTTTGTTTGTTCAGATGGGAAGTAAAATCTAGACATGGACCTAGAAGATAATGCAGATGACAGGTTTGTTTTCTTGAGTGATGGATGTGGAATAACAGCTCGCCTGATGAGAGAGCAGTGAGGATGAATTAGAATGCATGCTCGATTTTCCAGGGCATTGCTTTTGTCTCCTTTACATTTTATTGGATTTTAAAATTATGGGATCAGAAGCTTATCAAAAACACTGCTGTAAGAGAACACATTGAATACAATTAACAACAGCATTCAGTCCTCTGTTAACATCAGCAGTCATCCAAACGTGTATTTTTTCCTAGCATAAAATCATAGCTGTAGGGCTGACCTTTTGCGTATTAAAAATCACTTAAAGTCTTAATATAAATTGGCTTAAACCTAAAAGGAAGCTTAAACAATCGTAATTAAAGTTCACATCTACTTTTAAAACTCGATGGGATTTGGGAGTTGGTGCTGTAGCAGGTTGGTGATGATCTGTCAGTATTTCCCTCCTCCCTTTTCTCTCTCGTTCTTACTCTTACTATACACACTCTCTAAAATATATGACAAAAGTAAAATCCTGTGAAAATTTATTTTGAAGCCACAGTATCATA
>NW_011478742.1:8424-9464 GCF_000754665.1 Bison bison bison | reverse complement strand
ATTCAGAGGGAATATCTTTAAAATAATTTACAGTATTTTTGTAATCTGTACCAATGTCCCTTTTTAATTTCAGTCTTATGTTTCTGCCCCCTTCCACTCCTCTGCTGCCTTGGCAGTTTTTCCCCTTTCACATTTCTTAGATTCTGGGTTTTCAGTCCTGATTTTTGGCATTCAGAAATCCCTTCAGATGAGACTTTCAATTCATGCTTCCTAAAACCTCTAATTTTCAGGTTAGCTAAATTATAAACTTTCCCATTTACAAGTGTGGCATTCCTCTGCAGCCTAACATTTGTCTAAAAATAGAATTCATTATCCATTAGATCGTATTCATTCTAATATACCAAATTAGTGTTTTAACCTTTGTTCTTACTAGCTAATAACATTTTCAATTTAAAAATGTAAGTCTTTTAGTCTGGAGCTACATATGATTTTTCTTTCATCTGTTGAAAATGATTATTTTCTTCCTTTGGGTTGGAAATTAAAACCTGAATTTAATATTAGGAGAGTAGTAATTTGGCCCTATTTTCTCTGTCTGCCAACTGACTCCTTGTTCAGTGGACAGATACCAGGAAGAGTTATTGTTACAACTGAAAACAAGTGGAGATTTTAATGAAGGGTATAGAGTGAATTTTAGATGACAATTTTCACTTAAAATATCTAAACAGTTCAGTCAAATTAGTTGTGTGGTTGTGCAGACAATTCATTTAAATGTCTGAAATTCGGTTTTTTGCACACAGAACCTGAACATTATTTCAACCTTCAGTTTTGAATGTATGCCAACTTGCCAGCAACTTTTGAAGATTTAGTTCTGGCAGATTTACCTCAGACCACTGATTTTGCATTGCTTCTGTCAGTATTTTTCAGTGTTACGCTTGCTCTTTTTTGACTTTATCATTTTGTTCAGTCCAACTGTAAACATTATTCAGAATTTATTTTATGTTGGAGTAGATAGTCTTAGATACCAATTGCCTAATAAAGGCTCTCTTTCCCACTTTTTGTTTCTTCTCATGGTATTGTTTATATTTTGCCTTCAATAGTTG
>NW_011478742.1:3830-5546 GCF_000754665.1 Bison bison bison | reverse complement strand
GGAGTGTGAAAACGTGCACTATCAATAATTATACCAGAGTACCAGCTCCAGTGTTCTTGCCTGGAGAGTCCCAGGGACGGGGGAGCCTGGTGGGCTTCCATCTATGGGGTCACAAAGAGTCGGACACGACTGAAGTGACTTAGCAGCAGCTGCAGCAACAAGCATAACATAAAACTACTGATCAAACCTCACCTGAAATGTCTTGTTCTTCTCCCTTCCACCTGCATTCAAGTGGTACCCACTTTAGAAGGGCCAGATCAACTCTCTTCCAAGAAGGATCTTTGGAGTACTTGGCCTTCCTTTTTCTGAATTACTGAGGCATCAGTGGCCTAAGCATGTCAGAAATTAGAATGTTTTATGTCCCTAGGAAAGAATTATGTGCTGTCTTTTGATGTGTGTTTGCTCTCTCTTACCATTTAGAATGTACCCTTCTTGAGTGCAGAGACTGTGTCTCCCTGAAGCACTGACAAACACTGCAGCGCCCAAAGTCAGGAGAGAAGAAATTCTTGTTGAGAAGTTGATTATAAATAATGCTATGGTAAATATCCTCACATATCCATCTTTAACTCCACATCTTATTATTCTAGTAAGAAGCATTGCCAAAAGAGGAATCAGTCATTCAAAGGTTATGAATAACGTTAAGGATTTAGGAATATTGCAGAGTTACTTTCTGGAAAGGTTAGGCCATTAAACATGCCTCTGAGTATTTCACGTGCCAACTTTGAATAGTTAAAAAAAAATTAGCCAACCTGAGAAATAGTATCATTTTGTTATTTTAATTTCTATTTATCTCATTTTATTTTCACATAACTATTAGTTGGTTAAAGCTTACTCAACATTTAAATGAAAATAATGTGCTGTGTATATAGCTTAAACCACCAAATGTAAAAATAAATATATAAATATGAGGAAGTTTGTAAGTGCACATCTATAAAGTGTTCCTTATGTGCTTTATGAATTTATGAATTGCTTTATGAATATTATTTGATCCTCCTGGCAACTCTAAGTATGAAAGTGAAAGTGTTAGTTGCTTAGTCATGTCTGACTCTTTGCGACCCCCTGAACTATATAGCCTGCCAGGCTCCTCTGTCCATGGGATTCTTCTGGCCAGAATACTGGAGTGGGTTGCCATTCCCTTCTTCAGGGGATCTTCCCGACCCAGGGATCGAACCTGGGTCTCCTGCACTACAGGCAGATTCTTTACCACCTGAGCCATCAGGGATAGGTGCTACTATAATCCTCATTTTATTGAAAATAGGCAATGAGCAACTTGCTGAGGGCAGCACAGTTAAAGAAAGCATGTTTTAAACTATGCCTAGCGATTTAGCAGCAAGCAGCAGCAGCAGCGATTCAGTTGTCTTAGCTCAGGCTACTACAACAAAATACCGTAGACTAGGTAGCTGAACGCGTGTATGTGTGTTTGTGCTCAGTCATATCCGACTCTTGTGACCTCGTGGATTGTAGCCCGCCAGGTTCTTCTGTCCATGGAATTTTCCAGGCAAGAGTACTGATAGCAGAACAACAGACATTTAATTCTCTCAGTTCTGGAGGTTGGGAAATCCAAGATTAACGTGCAGGCAGATTTGGCTCCTGGTGAGAACTCTCTTCTTGGGTTGCAGATAGCTGCCTCTCCCTTTGTCTTCACGTGGTGGAGAAAGAAAACTCTGGTCTTTTCCTGTTCTTATAAGGATACTAATCCCATTATGGGGGCCCCCA
>NW_011478742.1:0-696 GCF_000754665.1 Bison bison bison | reverse complement strand
TTTCCTTTCAGACGTTTGGCTGGTTCTCAAACACTGCCTTTAAGAATTGTATTTTGTAAGTTAAGAGCAGAAGCTATTATTAGCTGTGTGTTTGTGGTTGAAACATGAGGTCAGATTTGGCAGAGAACTCTTCAGGGTGTGTGAAGAGGAACCTCAACCCAGCATCTTGCTGCCACTTGGTGCCTTGAGGAGTAGCTTATTCTTGGGCCCAGAAATAATGACTTTGCCTTCCAATTTGCGGGATTATGTGCTTTAATAATGAAATGCTGCCTTTGGGAGTTAAGGAGTGACTTGTAGCATTTTTCCCCCAGAATTCAATGTTCTACAGAGGAGAATGTCTAATTAGTTCAGTGACCATGTTGGTCTTACTCATTATTGTACCCCCAGCTCCAAGTTCAGTGCTTGGCATAAATAATAAATATTTGTTAAGTGAATGAATGAATTAAAAATGATGATAAAGAGAAGGTTTAGAAAGATTAAGGACATAGGTTAAATGGAAGAATACATGTTTTTAGTCAGAGCACATTTGTGGGTTAAGCATTTCCAAAAGATGGCAGATACCCCAAGGTGAGGTGACCTTGGAGTAAATATGGAGTTTTCTGGACCAGTGGAAATTGAGAAACCGTGACATTATGGGTTGCACAGATGCTGAAATCATTAAAGGTAATGGCAGGGAAGAAGGTGAAGAGAGAGTAA
>NW_011478741.1:15235-16224 GCF_000754665.1 Bison bison bison | reverse complement strand
TGTAATCTAGTTCTTATTGCTGGCTGTTTGGGTACTGTTAAATTAGGTATGAAAATATACTTGTACAATGACCTTATATTGTAGTTTAAATTTATGTTTAATAGCAGTCCCAAAGCCGGGCTAATAAATAACTTGTAATCTTCTGGCTTCTCTCAATGAAGTTTTAAGTGAACCAGTACAAGAGCTTAAGAGCACAGCCGACACTACAGGCTACAATTAAAAAATCAGAGAAAATAATCACATTTTGGTTCTTTTTAGGATATTTACTTCAGAAACACTAATTCAATAATTAAATGTGCAATCTGTATGAAATTATACTTTGTGCATAAAACAGACTATTATTTAAAGATGTTTTGTCCTCCTCCCTGGAAAAAAAATAGATAAGCCTGATTTTCATTAATCTCCCATTTACTACCATTTCATAAATAAATTTCAGTTTTATGAAGTGATATTTCACAACAACTCTAGAGAAAGTAATGGATTATCATGCAAAAGTGGCAGGACTGTGTGAGCAGAATGACTGAAATGACACTCCTCTTACAAATATAAACTTAAGTAACAGAACAATAATATAAATGAGAAAGTTATAATTCTGATATATTTTAGTGTTCAAAATATAAAGAGATGCTATTTTTCTTTCCTACAAAATTGTGAGATGTATTAAATATGACAACATGACTGTGGTACACAGGACACTGATGAGTTAGCAAACCATGACCACCAAAGCTGCTGCCACCACCACCACCATCATCCTCACCATCATAAATACCCAAGAGAAGCATGGGGTCCTAGGAGAAGGGACCTAATCTTCAGAGCGAGACAAGGCTGGCTGTGTGACTGATGATTTCCTGTGCTTTCAGCTATGTGGTTTTTGCCCACCTAGGTCTCAGCTGGATATCTCTGTGGCATCATGAATGGCATACTTCATCACAATTAAGAAACTCCTGGCCTCTAATAGTAGTCATGGTAATGGCTGAGAGACAGAATGC
>NW_011478741.1:13830-15135 GCF_000754665.1 Bison bison bison | reverse complement strand
TCCACTTATTCATAATTATGTGCATGCTTTATGATCTCTTTGAGGGCAAGGGTTGTCCATGGAGATCCAAGGTGACTGGCAGATTTTGGAGAGCACAGGATTAATGATTGAAACCAGAGAGAATGAATAGATGGATCCTGATGGGGTCACATCATCAGCTAAAGTGAAAATGAAATCAATAACCAGGATCTCCCTTAGGAAGTCCAAGAACATTAGGGGAAAGTGCAGTGGGAGCATCTTTTCAATGTGAAAGATACCATGAATTTCTCGAATTGCTTTTAGACCTCCTGAGGCTTGGTTTTACTTTTTAAAATCTTATAATCTCCATCTAAGCCTGAGTCAGTTTAGTCATTTTTTAGTTTAGGTGTTATTTTCACTTTTGCACCTTCGAATGAAACCTATCTTATCAATAGTAATTTAATAAGACAAATACGTTAGAAAGACACTCAGCAAAATGCAAATGTTGCTTAAAATATAGTGATTAAAAACGCCGCAATGCGAAATCACCTCATTCAATGCTTAATTCTCTTCTGTTTCTTATTTCAGGTGCTCAAATACTTCTCCCTCAGTAAGTATTAATTCGATTAAGTGCTTACAGTTGCTAATTCATGAGCTATACACGTAATTCCTAAAATTTTTATGTATTACATTTAGAACAACATTGGAAGAATCCTCATTATGATTTTTAAATACTTACCTGTCACTTACAGACAGGTAGGATTATAATCTGTATAAATGTGTTCCTCTGCAGACCATGGGGTTTTGTTTTTGCTTTGCCTCTTTGCATTTTGACAACATATAATTCTCACTTTTTCCTACATTCAGTGCTGGTTTATATTTTAAAAAAAAAACAACCTTAATTCTACTTATTTCTATTATCATAGTTTCCACCATCTCAAGAGATAATATCAACAGAAGTCTAAAAAGATGGCAGACAGTGACTATGCACAATTTACAGAGCTTATTCATAGGCAGCATCTTCTGACCAGAGTTCCCTGAAAAAGTCCGTTCTAACAGTGAGCGGATAAAAAAGGAGGATCACTGGTGGTAATTACAGCACACTAGTCAGTTCCAGACTCTGTTTAAATTAAAGCAAGCCAAGGAAGATATTCCCGCCATTACTTAGTGTTCAGAGACAGGTCAGGTGATGTTTGAGGTGCCCAGAGGAAAAATTCATGAAGCTAACAAATTAGAATTAAAGGCAAAGTAACTGACAATTTGAGGTTATGTTCAGGGTTTTAAAAATCTCCATCCTCCTTTATAAATACAAATTTAAAAAATAGCAATGAAGGAATGTAATCTAGT
>NW_011478741.1:10068-12410 GCF_000754665.1 Bison bison bison | reverse complement strand
ATACAGTAACACTTTTAGGAAGAGTCTGTGGTTGGTGGTGTAGGATACCTCTGGATTAAATCCTGCCCGCCGTCTACCTTTAATTCCCCACTCCCAGGTTTCTGAGAGAGCTCTACACATGAATAAAAATACCAAAAGAGAATATAAGAATGCACTTTATTTTTAGTTTGACCTGTTTCTAATAACCCCAGATCAAGCCAGAAGTGCTTGGCAAGAAACTAGAAGGGTTTTGGTCTCAAGGCCATCATGGTCCCTCACCCATGGTTCATGTACCACATGGTCCATTCGAGGGCAGAAACTTTGCTGGCGGCACCCATGTCCCTATATGTCAAATTTGGCAAACAGAAACTTCTACATGGCCCACACAGTCAACTCCACCTCAAGCCCTACCTCAAGGACCTGTTGGGCAGACACAAGGCACACAAGCAGAATCACTGTGTCTGTGCTTCTCAGAATCTCCACTTCTAGCCTCTTCCCTCAAGAGCTGATAAGGGAGTTGTTTTTAGGGCAGCCCCTGAAACATAAAATTATTGGTAAGGCCTTTATGAATTAGGGGAACCAAGAACAAGAACACAATTCATTAGCGATGGGTTTAGTGCATGCATTCTCAGCAGGGTGACATCATCACCGAGAGGATAAAAATTGATTTTGGAGGGAGAAGAAAATTTACTATTTGTTATATATAAAGTACAGATATACATGCACTACATAAATAAATAAACAGCATATCTATACTATTGAAATTTCATGTGGGAGGGTCAGTTAGGGAAAAAAGTCTAAAAATGGCTTCTACTGAATCACTATGCTCAACACCTGAAATTAATATGATATTGCAAATCAATGATATTTAAATTAAAAATATTTTTAAATTTTAAAGCCTCCTTAGGAAAAAAAGGTTGAGGGACATCAGAGCCTATAGTGGATGCTGTGGTACCATTTCCAGGCTCCCTCACCCTGGTCGACCCATTTCCAGCACTGTATTAGCTCCAGTTGTCTCTTCCTGAGAACTGCCCTTTCCAGAAGGGGACCCACTTTTCTCAGGGAGACTGTGCTCCCACCTTCTCCTTTTCCACCTCATTCCTCCACGCTGGCTCCTATTTCTGTGAATGATGATCCATTCCATTGCAAACTGAGTGTTCTCTTTATATTGCCCTGACTCTTTTCAAAGCACTTCTGTAGTGTCGATGCCTTTTCTCCTACTACTCCTGTAAGTACTCTGAAGGACAGAACCTTGACTTGTTTTCCTTTCTCTTCCCAGGACCTAGCACTGTTCCTAGCAGGAGCAGATGTTCAATAACTGCTAGATGGATCAAAGTAATTTACAGAACATCTGTGCAAGTTCTATGGGCAGGCTGCACCCTGTGAGTATTGAGAAGGCCACAAAGCAACTCCTAGTTATTTCAAAGATGGTCCTCCACTAAAAAGACCCAGTCTTACTTATTTTTGCCCTCTCACAAGCACCAACAGCAAAGAAAAAATGCCTAAAACATCTCTTTCAAGCTATAATCTAATTGTCACAAATGGAACATTTTTTAAAAAGTCAAATATTATGAGACAGTGTATCAGTACTGAACTATTAATAGCCATACTTAAATTCAAGTGCTAAACATAAATAAATATCAACAATGCTGATTTCTTGCAGAACAACTACAGTTTACAGACTTGTTTTATCTATACTGTCCCTTCTGAGGCTCATGCAGCCTAAAAAACATTTTACTCATCTTAAAAAGGTTGAAATATTTTAACAGGTTCAAGTGACACCCTCAAGGTTGCAAGGTAATGTATGGAGGACAGAATTCAAACCCAAGCCTTCTATGCCTACCTAGTCCAGCAGTTCTTAAGGAGGAGCAGGAAAGTTTTGCTCCAGAGGGGACTTTTGGCAATATCTGGAGACGTTTTCTGGTGGTCAGGACTGGATAAGAGGTGCTATTGGCATCTAGTGGGAGAGACCAGGAATGTTGCTAAACATCCTACTATTTAAAGGACAGCCCTTCATAACCAAGAATTAATTACCTGGCCCAGAATGTCAGTAGGGCTGAGGTTGAGAAACTGGTCTGGTCTAATGTGTTAGCCATCATAATACATTCCTTTGAGTGGACAACCTGGCTCTTAAATGGGTAGGGAACTATAAAAGCTTTGGCCACAGAGCTGCTGACACAGTTTTAGCCTATTGATACCCATTTCAGATATCCGACCTCTAGAACTGTAAGTTAATAATCGTGTGCTGTCTTAAGCCACTAGAAGTGAAAATGAGTAGCTAAGTCGTGTCCGACTCTTTGCAGTCCCATGGACGCAGCCCATCAGGCTCCTCTGTCCATGGGACTCTCCAGGCAAGAGTACTG
>NW_011478741.1:8480-9968 GCF_000754665.1 Bison bison bison | reverse complement strand
ATAATTCACATGTGATATAATTCAACATTTAAAGTATACAATTCAGCGGGCTTCAGTATATTCACAGAGTCATGCCACATTCACCACACTCAATTTAAGAACATTTCATCAGCCCAGAAAGGAACTCCATTCCCATTAGCAACCACGCATTCTCCCATGCACTTCTCCCCAGCCCCTAGCAATCACTGATCTATTTTCTATCTCTATGGATTTGCCTATTCTGGACATGTCATACAAATGCAATCACACAATATGTCATCTTTTATGTCTGGCTTCTTTCACTTTAGCATCATGTTTTCAAGGTTCATCCATGTCATAGCATCTATCAGTACTTTATTGGTTTTTATTTCATTTCACGGAAGTACCACATTTTATTTATCCATTTAGCAGTCAATGGATATTTGATTCCCAGAATTTATTAACCTTATAACTGGAAATTTGTGCCCTTTGACCAACATCTCCCTGTTTCCCTCACCCCAGTCCCTGGTAACCACCACTCAACTCTGCTTCTAATCCTTCTGCATTCTCACTCATTCCCCTTTAGATCCATAGTAGGTACTCATAAGAATTCTGATTTAAAAATTAAGAATGAAGTCTGTAACTAAAACTTAAATCAAGTTATTATTCCTTGGTTATGTATCAACCAACTAAGCCTACCAGTTGTAGGCTTAAAATAAGGAAAGAATATTGTTTAAACACTCAAGTTTACATTATTCAAAATGCCCGTAATTTCCAGAAACTGAATGGTTTACCCTAGGAGGGAAAATCAGTGATCACTGCCTATAAACAGACACTTTTACAAGCCAACAATTCGTTGCTTTTTTCTCTGGGACCTACTATCTACTTGCTTACGCAATCCACTCCCACTTCAGGAATTGGCCTCCAGAAGCCATTATTTGTTTGGTTAAGCTGACGAAACTGGAGCATTCACTCCACCTAAGCAAGCTCAATTATATTTTTGCATCTGGAATCAGGAACTGCAAGGCTAAAGGGTTGTTGTCAGGTTGTGGATGGGGAGCAGGGCCCATTTGATATAGCCTCCAACAGCAGGCTACCTTTTGGTCACCATGGGCACCAAGAAGCTGAGAAGGATGGTGAACAGAGAAAGATGAATCAAGCAGACGTTAGCACTGAGAGTATACAGAATACTACATGTATAATTCTAATTTTAGGTTCCAAACTTTTCCTGCAATCTGGCTATATCCCTGTTCTTAGAATCCATGGGTAGTCCTCTAATACTTTTATGAAATGTCCTTAAGCTAGTTCAGTCAGCTTAGATTAAGAGCAACCAAAACCCTAACACACAAAGTTACTAGAAGCCCTGACAAAGCTTCTTGTGGCTCAGAGGGTAAAGTGTCTGCCTGCAATGCAGGAGACCTGGGTTCGATCCCTGGGTCAGGAAGATCCCCTGGGGAAGGAAATGGCAACCCACTCCAGTACTCTTGCCTGGAAAATCCCATGGACAGAGAAGCCTGGTAGACAACAGTC
>NW_011478741.1:5666-7182 GCF_000754665.1 Bison bison bison | reverse complement strand
ATAAATTTTAAAAAAGAAGAAAAAGATCATAATCAAGCTGAGGCAGGGAGGTAATAAAAAAAGTATCTAAAGAAATTGAACAGGAAAAAAACCTCAAGTTCAAAGAAAAAACTTTAAACATTTTTTGTAAAACTTTCTTCTATGACTTTCTTTCTGACTGTTGGGTTTTCCTGTAGCTCAGAGGTAAAGAATCTGCCTGCAATGCAAAAGCCGCAGGAGACTCAGATTCAAACCCTGAGTGGGGAAAATCCCCTGGAGGAGGGCATGGCAACCCACTCCAGTTATTTTTGCCTGGAGAATCCCATGGACAGAGGAGCCTGGCGGGCTACGGTCCACGGGGTCTCAAAGAGTTGCACATGACTGAAGCGACTGACCATGCGTACGTGACTTGTGGGTAAGAAACAATTTTAAATTTAGGTTGTAATGTGTCCCCTCTGTTTCATATAGATAATTGTGAAAGTAAAATATAAAAGGAAAATACCAAAAGACAACAGCAAAATACAAACTACGATATACATCCTCAGGAACCAGTAGCAGTGAGCATGAAGTCACAGCCTGCTGGATGCTAGGCCCTGAAAGGGGCAGGGGCAGAAATTTCTTTTAGAGTGGGGGATTTAAAGTCCTCTATTTAATATGAAGCACTAAACATGGGTCATATTCTAGATGTAAAGCTAGAACACTCTGCTTGTTAAAAGAAGTTGAGTCAATTATTGCTAATTGATCCCATGACTTAGAGGTTATACCACTGGTTATCAAGGAGGAAGATGTTACTTTGTTCCCCAAAGAACTTCTGTCAATGTGTGGAGACATGTTTGTTGTTGTAACTAGAAAGAAGTCCTTCTAATGAGTATTTAGTGAGTATGGGCAAAGGATGCTGGTAAACATCCTATAATGCACAAGACAGTCCCTCACAGCAAAGAACCATCTGGACCAAAACGTCAACAGTTTTCATATTGAGAAATCCTGGATTATAAGTAGCTGAAGACCTATGGAAGCAAGCGGCATCAACACAGTCTGCCTAGACCAAGATCCGAACCAAGCTGCTACTGGCTGGGGACTGGCTCTGTATTATTTCAAATCTCACTATGGGACAGGAACTCCAAATCAGCATATTAATGTGTTTGTGTTCTGGGGACCCAGGTAGAAGTCAACTGAAAAATGCCAGACACAATGAGATCCCATTAACGAGAGAGAGAGAGAGAGAGAGAGAGAGAGGAAAGAGAATGAAAGAACAAGAACAAATGAGTAAGAGAGAGCCAGAAAAATACAAACAAAACATCCCACTCAAAATTAGCCTATAAACCAAAATTATAAAACATGTGAAGAAATATAACACTGAAAAAGACAGCCAATAGTATAAATATTCAGAATGTTAGTTCACTCTGACAAAATTAATTTTATAAAATAGCTTTAAAAATACTTTATTTTTTCTTTTTTTAAAAAATGAATTAATTTATTTAATTGGAGGCTAATTACTTTACAACATTGTAGTGATTTTTGCCATACGTTGACATGA
>NW_011478741.1:4337-5566 GCF_000754665.1 Bison bison bison | reverse complement strand
AATTGACATGGACAACATACATGTGCCACAAGTAGGAATCACCGAAAAGAAGAGGAAGTGAAGAAATAAAAAGTGATTGCTCTATATAACATTTCTTCATACATAATATTATGTCCTGTGGGTAAATAATTAGATGGCCATTACCCAATCCATGCTATTGAAATTCCAACATAAAATCAAATTGCTATGAGTGAACAACAGTTACATATACAAAGAAGACATTTCATCTACACCTCTAAGTACAAGCATTGTCAATATAAGCCCCTCTGCTTTTCTACAACATTTAAACCCAATTACCAGGCAAACAAAGATTTTCAAAATGCAGACCATCCCTATTCACAATCCTCTCTGTTTGAGTGCATGGCTGGAGAGTTAATCCTTTGGATAATATCACTTTTCAAGGAAGGTGGGTTTTAGTAAAGAATTTTTTTTTAAATAGGAGGGATTAATAATACACTAATCTCCTTAGTAACTGAAGCTAATTTATGAGAACTATAAACTTTAATCTATTTCCAACTTTAAAAGCAGAGAACATAAGTCAACCAGAAAAGTATTTATGGCTAGCGACCAAAATTAAAATTGATTCTCTTTGGGGCAGAAGTAGCAAGAGCTTGGATTAGGAGGAATACATAGGATCTAGTCCCTGTTCTGGAACCAAGATACTTTGCAGCTTTAAACAAGTTCCTTGAACTCTCAAATCTTGGTTTTCTCCTCTACAGCACTGAAATGTTGAATCAGTTGTCTGTCTCTAAGGCTCTTTACAGCTCGAAAACAATCTATGTTTAAACATTAATGCAGGATTGTCTTATTAACTTCATTTTGTTAACATATAAAAGCATAATTTATAAAGGCATTTAAACCTTAGGTGGGATCCGTGACAATGCACGTCTGGTGACTCAATGAAAAAGAGCAGCATGATTTGTTCTACAGTTTATTCAGTCTTTAGGGACTTGATGTCTTCACTCAGCTTGTAGTGAAAATGTTGACATGGATTACTGCCCTCTAATAAAACTAATTTTCATTATGTTTGGCTAGAAATCTATGTGTGATGAAGGGCTGGATCCAAACAACAGATCAGCATATCAGTTTCAGCAGCTTTGCCTCCTCCCTTCCTCCTAGCAGTCCCCTCCCCCACTCTCCTATCCTTGTCCAACATCATTAAATAAAAACCAAGGCTTAACTATAAATAGATACTGGACTTGACTTAACTAACTTTAACATGGAGGGAC
>NW_011478741.1:692-2132 GCF_000754665.1 Bison bison bison | reverse complement strand
CTCCAGCCAATCTTACCACCCCAGGAATCGAACCAGGGTCTCCTGCACTCAGGCAGATTCTTTACCAACTGAGCTATCAAACTTTCATTTACAATGTGATATAAAAGTGTGCTGAATGTCACTTTAAATCTGAGAAAAAATGAGACAAAGATGAACCATTTTCTTTGCAATAAATCCCTTTGCTATCCAATTGTTTATTAAGCCACAACTTTTGAAAAGAACTGGCTTGTGTAATATTTGAGATTTTAGAGGGAAACAAAATGTACTAGGTGGATCCAACTGCCACCTAAAATGTTTGACATAGGGGGAAATATTTATGATTTTGCTGTCATGGCTAAACTTCTGAAAAAGAAATCACAAAACTATTTCACAGACAATTATTTGAAAGCTACAGTGAAATTATACTACTGTTACAATGGAAGAGCAACTGTGCTCTAACATCATCTTCTGATTTACTAAAGATATAAATGAACCTGTAAAAAAAAAGAACTGCATTAATGTCTACAATTGTGGATTTGAAGGATTCCTTATTGAAAGCCTTATGAGTTTATTTTTACAAAAGTTTCCTTTTAAAATAGCTATATTCCTTGTATATTTTGCATCTACGCAAACAGCAGCACGGCTTCCCTGGTGCCTCAGCTGGGAAAGAATCTTCCTGCAATGTGGGAGACCTGTGTTCGATCCCTGGGTTGGGCAGATCCCCTGGAGGAGGGCATGGCCACCCACTTCAGTATTCTTGCCTGAAGAATTCCCGTGGACAGAGGAGCCTGGCAGGCTACAGTCCATGGGATCACAAAGAGTCGGACTCGACTGAGTGACTTTCACTTTCAAACAGCAGCAAGACTGTTTCCTTCTGTGGTACTCTACAGCAAGCTGATTACCAGAGCATAAAGAAATTCTAGTCATATGCAATTTTAGGTACAACTGTGAACTGGAATAATGATAACCACTTCCTCCAAAGCTCCCCTGAAAGTACCAACAAAAACCAAAGCAAGCAGGCAGTGAACAGATGAACTCTTCTTCTCTAATACGGAGCATTTTCAACAAAATGGATATAAAGACAGTTTGGCAAACTAGAATTGTTTTCTCCCTGTTTAAAAATTTCAGATGTGTATAAATATTTCCTGTTTTGCTATCAGTGGAAAATAATTATGTGTACTAATCATTCCATAGTTCCCAACCATGGCTAATTTTGGTCATTTGCCTACAATGAGCGTTTAACTATTATTATTGTCATGTGATCATCTCGGATGCTTCAGACACTACTCCGTGTGTGTGCATGTTGTGGGTTTGCACGTATGCATGCACATGAATGCATACAAGTTGGACAGTGGGTCTTGTAGGTCTTACATATATTTCTACATCTATACAAAATTAGTCAATTCATCCCAAGAGAACTACAAAAGGAGGGCACTTGGCTACTTTACTCTCTCTTCACCT
>NW_011478741.1:0-286 GCF_000754665.1 Bison bison bison | reverse complement strand
ACTTACAGAGTTTTTTAGAACATAAAAATGCTGAGGTTAGTCATAAATACATAAACATACAGGTTACAAATAAATTGTCTTTATTATCATGTTTCCCTCAGTAGTAACAAATGTCACAGTGCAGCTACAGCATAATTAGGTCAAAGTGATTAGGAACACAAACCTGGCTGCAAACATTGGCTCTGCCCTTATTGATTCATGACATTGAATATATTATCTAATCTTTGGGCCTCAGTCTTCTCATGCGTAAAGGGAGGTTTAACAGAATTTACACAAGATTAATAAT
>NW_011478740.1:9608-10062 GCF_000754665.1 Bison bison bison | reverse complement strand
TGCGAAGAGCTGACTCATCTGAAAAGACCCTGATGCTGGGAAAGATTGAGGGCAGGAGGAGAAGGGGACGACAGAGGAGGAGATGGTTGGATGACATCACCGACTCGATGTACATAGGTTGGGTGGACTGCAGGAGTTGGTGATGGACAGGGAGGCCTGGCATGCTGCGGTTTTGGGGTCGCAAAGAGTCGGACATGACTGAGCCACTGAACTGAACTGAACTGAGTGACTAAACTGAACTCAACTGATGTACCCATGGGCTAGTTAGAAAAACAATATCAGAACATTGGAATTTAAAGAAGAGAGCATATTCTTGCAAGGCCATGCCTTTAAAAATTCTGAACTTCCCAAAAGCTTTTTTTTTTTTTTAATTAATTTTATTCTATTCTCAAACTTTACATAATTGTATTAGTTCTGCCAAACATCAAAATGAATCCACCACAGGTATACATGT
>NW_011478740.1:4345-6629 GCF_000754665.1 Bison bison bison | reverse complement strand
CTGATGTTTCTACATTAAATATGTAACTCTCTATATTTCCCATTTGAAAATCTAGACACAGGTTTTCCTGCATGAAACATGCAATATGCTATATGAAAATCTGGAAAAAGGCTTTCCTGCTTAAATATTGAATGTTTTACTTTACACTTATACAATCTATGTGCACATTCTGCACATGATATATGGAATTCTCTGTGTTTAACTTTGGAAAATATAGACATTCATTAACCTACATTAAATGTTAAATTCTCTATAGAACTCATACTAAAATATTAGCATGGGTTTTGTGGGCCTAGATTTTCAACTGTGAAAATATGTGATTCCATATGATTCATGTGTGGAAATCTGCATATTTTCCTAAATAAAGTATGAAATCATGTAACTATTACAGATGATAACTTAAGTGTAGATTTCTTCTACATTGCTGTATGGGATTCTGCATATTTCATATAAGAAAACCTTAATTATGATATTTGACACAGACTATGTAATTCTAATTTCACATATAGATATCTGGGAACAGATTTTCCTACAGGAAATATGAAATCTCTATATTTCACATATAGAAATCAGTGTACAGATATTCATGCATCACATGTGAAATTTTTCACGTTTCATATGTGGAAAATCTCAGTCTAGATATTTTAGAAAATATATATAACTCTCTAAATTTCCCAAGTAAAAGCAAGATGAGGAATTTTTGAGATGAAATATGGATTTTTGCTCATTTCTCATATGAAAACCAGGGTACAGATTTTCTTACATGACAAATGAGCTGTGTATATTTTAGGCATGAAAATCGGAGTTCAGATTTTTTACATGAAATATGGAATTTTCTGTTTTAAATATGGAAATCTTACCTTAGATATGCTTCTATGAAATACAGAATCCCTATATTTCCTATATGATATGTGAACTCTGATTTTGCTCCATAATATGTGAAACTTGCCACATGTCACATAGGAATAACTTTGTTTAGATTTTTCCAAATGAAATATGGAATTCTCTGTTTTTCACTTATCAAAATATGAGGACAGGTTAAGTTATGAAAGATGAAATTCTTTATATTTCACACTTGAAAATCTAGCTGTAGATTTTCTACATGAAATATGAAATTCTGTACATTTCTTGTATTAACATATTAGTACAGATTTTCCTGCTTAAAATCTGGAATTCTCTATATTTCATATAGGAAAGCCTGAATGATGACTTTCCTACAGGAAATATGTAACTTTCTATATTTCATACATGAAAATATGGGTACAGATTTTTCTACATGAAGTATGAAATCTGTATTTTATGTTTGAAAATCTAGCTGTATATGTTTGGAATGTTGTATGTTTCACATATGGATATATGTGCACATATTTTCATGCATGAATAAGGAATTCTGTATTATTCACATTGGAAAATTTGAGAATACATTCTCCTGCTGAATTAGGAATTCTACTTTCATAAATGAATTTCTCAATTAAATGTTTTGACAAGAGATATGCAATTCTGTATAGTTCAAATATGAAATTACAGAAGCAAATATTCATTCCAGAAATATGAAATGTGTACATTTCACAAATGAAAATCTAGATAAAGGTTGTCTTACATGATGTGTGATACTCTTAACATTTCATATAAAAGATCTGAGCACAGATTTGCTTGATTTAAATATAGACAAATTTATATTTCACATATGAAAATATGGGTGCTGTGTATTCTACAATATAGGTATTTCTCTATACTTCACAAATGAATTTTCATATTGCATTTATAAATATTTGTTGCACACTTTGCTACATGGTATATGGAATTCTCTGTGTTTCAGTTCAGTTCAGTGCAGTTGCTCAGTCATGTCCGACTCTTTGTGACCTCATGAGTCACAGCATGCCAGGCCTCCCTGTCCGTCACCATCTCCCGGAGTTCACTCAAACTCACGTCCATCGAGTCGGTGATGCCATCCAGCCATCTCATCCTCTGTCGTCCCCTTCTCCTCCTGCCCCTAATCCCTCCCAGCATCAGAGTCTTTTCCAATGAGTCAACTCTTCGTATGAAGTGGCCAAAGTACTGGAGCTTCAGCTTTAGCATCATTCCTTCCAAAGAACATCCAGTGCTGATCTCCTTTAGAATGGACTGGTTGGATCTCCTTGCAGACCAAGGGACTCTCAAGAGTCTTTTCCAACACCATAGTTCAAAAGCATCAATTCTTTGGCGTTCAGCTTTCTTCACAGTCCAACTCTCACATCCATACATGACCACTGGAAAAACTATAGTCTTGACTAGATAGGCCTTT
>NW_011478740.1:0-761 GCF_000754665.1 Bison bison bison | reverse complement strand
TGAGGAAACCAGAATTGAAAGAGACACGTGTACCCCAATGTTCATTGCAACACTGTTTATAATAGCCAGGACATGGAAGCAACCTAGATGTCCACTGGCAGACGAATGGATAAGAAAACTGTAGTACATATACAGAGAAGGGAATGGCAACCCACTCCAGTACTCTTGCCTGGAAAATCCCATGAACAGAGGAGCCTGGTAGGCTTCAGTCCATGGGTTCACTAAGAGTCGGGCACGACTGAGAGACTTCACTTTCACTTTTCACTTTCATGAATTGGAGAAGGAAATGGCAACCCTCTCCAGTGTTCTTGCCTGGAGAATTCCAGGGATGGGGGAGCCTGGTAGGCTTCTGTCTATGGGGTCGTACAGAGTCAGACACAACTGAAGTGACTTAGCAGCAGCAGCAGCAGTACATATACACAATGGAATATTACTCAGCCATTAAAAAGAATACATTTGAATCAGTTCTAATGAGGTAGATGAAACTGAAGCCTATTATACAGAGTGAAGTAAGCCAGAAAGAAAAACACCACTATAGTATACTAATGCATATAAATGGAATTTAGAAAGATGGTAAGGATAACCCTGT
Source organism: Bison bison bison (assembly GCF_000754665.1). Taxonomy (NCBI): domain Eukaryota; kingdom Metazoa; phylum Chordata; class Mammalia; order Artiodactyla; family Bovidae; genus Bison; species Bison bison. Next base: position 172 of record NW_011478740.1, on the reverse strand, counting down.
ATGTGAGACAGCAAAAGAGACACAGATGTATAGATCAGTCTTTTGGACTCTACGGGAGAGGGCGAGGGTAGGATTGTTTGGGAGAATGGCATTGAAACATGTATATTATCATATGTGAAATGGATCGCCAGTCCAGGTTCGATGCATGCTACAGTGTGCTCGGGGCTGGTGC
>NW_011478739.1:13987-15112 GCF_000754665.1 Bison bison bison | reverse complement strand
TATCATTCTGGGCAGCCACACTGACTGGTGTCCTACTTTGGCTTGACCAGCTGGTCCTTTTCTATGGACTATCAAGTTAGGACTATTTGAAATGAATCATGTAATATGAAAATGTTGCCTTCCACTACTTGGTGGATTAAAATACCTTTGCCCGCTGCAGGCAGTCAAATCTCTTTGAGGTCTTCCACTGCCATGTCAGCTATAGTTTTGTTGGAAGAAAAAAGTCATCTACTGCCCCCCCTGAGTTCCTAAATCCAATATAAGGCAGAATGAGTCAGCCGAGCTTTCAATAGAACATGCACTGCATTAAGATGTATGTCTTTACGAATCTATAAAATATCTCAATTTAAAAACATATTCAAGGAGTCCAAAACCAGTAGGTAAAAAGATAAATTGCTTATGTTAAGAGTTTACAAATTCTGCACACATACAATTTTCCCCCCACTAGAAAAGTATGGGCTTTACCCTTGACTCTTCCTAACTCCATGGCATTACTGAGGGTTGAGGAGGCACTTGTTACTGTTTTATAAAAGTCAGTTTGGGGATATTCAGTGGCTTTTTACAAACTGATGTCACCCAACCCTGAGTGAAAGGATTACATAACCTGAAATGGAATAGTGTCACATCCTCTCTTTCCAAGTGCCATTTTTGGTGCCCCAGGATTGTTCAATATTTCCTTTGACAAATCCCAAGTTGTATCACTTCAATCCTGTTGCTTTTCTACGATGGAATGACATGGGGTTCTTCCAAAAAAAACAACTCTGCTAATGGTCCACTGTCTGTGTCAGCCTCAAAAGACAATCTGAGCCCCTTTTAGATTCTTCTTCCAAGGCTTTGTTTCTAAAAGGACAACTCTTTGAGTCCTATGAACATATTAATAAGATTAATTTCCTTCTGGTAGATGCTCAGGGAACCCTCTAATGTCATGAAGAAGTCCAGTGTATGTTCTAGGTGTCATCTCTCTTATCTATAGGTATTTCTAGATAAAAGTCAGGAAAGTTTGTTGCTTCACATGGTGTTCGAACCAAATCAAAGAACAAGTAGAAAGATCCTTATGCATTCACTGCCATCCCTTTGAAGATAAATGATGTTAAATGATAATGTTATGACAGCTGAAGAACCGTA
>NW_011478739.1:9054-10777 GCF_000754665.1 Bison bison bison | reverse complement strand
GTAGCAGCGAGGCAAACTAAAAAAGATCCAGCTCGCCTTATTGTCAAGATAAATGTGAGGTTTTTCTGATCCTTATTTCATGCAGTTTGATGGGCCATACCAATGAGAAAAAAAAAAAAACAAAAAACAAAAACAGGTGAGATGGCAAATATACCTAAAATCAACTCTACTGAAAATGAATGCCATTCACTCTTGGTGTTTAAGAACACTGAATGTGGCTTTTCAAATGAACGCTTCGGTCTTTACTCTGGGGCATCTGCTGAGTCTGGTTATCTTTAGGAGGTCAGTAAATGGGAGAACAAAACCTTCCCCAACTGAAACTCTCCAAACAAAACAACTGGCCTATGATGTGAGGTATTCCTTAGCAAACACCTGAAGACTAGACTAACATGTCTGTTCAAGGCCCTCCTTTCCCGTCCAATCCTGTCACTGATGAATGGTCAGCGAAAGGTAATGTAGGACTACAAACTCCACATCCCTCCTCCTGGCATTTTCTGTTACCTCCATTAGGAGCTTAGAAGAGTAGGTGCACAAGCTACACTGCTCTGAGTGACTTCGTCCCAAAGTTGAGAAACACAAAGTGTGTGTGTGTGTGTGTGTGTGTGTGTGTGTGTGCACGCCAGATGGTGGAGGTGAGACCCAACCCCTTCAGAGAACCTGAATATCCCTTTGGTCAATGCAAAATTGTGGTTATTAGAGACCAGCCTATTGAAAACAAACCTCAACGAATACAGTAAGTCTTCCACAGCCACTGGTTAAACAATAGGCTGCTGTTTCAAAGTAAAGGCCATAATGACTCAGAGAGGTCACTAGCTACCCAAACCAACGAACAATGGGGCAAGAGCCTTACTGCAATTTTCCTTAGGAGTGCCCGCATCAGGTAGAGGGCCTCCAGCTGCGTCTGGGTCAGTGGGATCTTCCTCTTCTCCAGGTCTTTGGAAGAGTTGGACCCTGGTTGGGCCCCCACTTTGGCGCTGTCCTTCTGTCTCCTTTGCCGGTGCCTGTCCCTTTCCTTCTGGGTGCGTCTCTTGACTCTGGCCTTTCTCCTCTTTTCCTGGACCTTCCTCTCCTCTTTCCTTTTTCTGGATAATGATTAAGAGAGTGAACCCTTTAGAAGGTGTTTATCGGGCAAAAGGGTTACTCTCTTCCCCACTACCTCCTCCCTGGCAGGAGTTCCCCAAAATCTCCAGCTACAACACCCCAAGGCTCGACATTAGACCACTGAGGACAAAAGACACTGTGACACATCAGCCAAGGGGAGAGATGCTTAACGAAGTTGGTCAGTTAGAAACACGTACAGGAGACCTCATGCAGAGAGAATTTAAAAAATAAATGAAGAAGACTACTGAATTCAAAGGAAGGGCCTCAACCTCCCCCCACCCCCTGCACTTTCTCAAACCAGAAGCAGGGACTATGGGATCTAGCATTTGCAGTGATGATTCCATTTCTCTTGAGATCAAAACCTTTCCTGAGCTGGTCACACAGACGCAAATGAAAGTAAGTCAAGGCACTCAGAAAATCTTAAAGGTTAGAACTGGTCTTTAGTGCACACTCCTTAACACAGTGAAGTGTTAGTCACTCAGTCATGTCTGACACTCTGTGACCCCATGGACTGTAGTCTGCTAGGCTCCTCTGTCCATGGAATTCTCCAGGCAAGAATACTGGAGCAGGTAATTCCTTTCTCCAGGGTATCTTCCCAACCCAGGGATTGCACCCAGATCTC
>NW_011478739.1:5200-6085 GCF_000754665.1 Bison bison bison | reverse complement strand
AGTTTATAAAACCCTGGCTGCTCCTTACCTTGATGTTACATGCCAGAGCTTTCCCATCATCTCCTTTAAGCATCAGCTTCATCCCGCGGAGGGACTTCATGGCCTTTAAGAAGTCAGTTGACTCTTGGTACTGTATAAATGCCTCGAACGTCTGCAAGCCGAAGTTGAACCCCCCAAAGCTCCCACTGGTTATAACCTCTCGGTAGGGGTCGAGCATTGGGATATCTACATTCTTGATCTTTCCAAAGCTTTCAAAGACCACCCGAAGGATCTCTTCACACGGCTTCTCCCCACTGGAACCTTTGGGAGCAAACCACTTGCAGGGCAGCCCTTCGAAGTATATGGAATTTGGACTCTTATCATGGTCCTGCTCTTCAGACCCATCACCCATCGGGGTGGCCACATTTTCCTTGGGGAAGTGCTCCCACTCTCCCTGGGCGTCTGTCACCACGACTTTTAAGTCTGTTTCCAAGCCATTTAGCTTGATGATCTTCCCGTGCAACTTGGCCTTCAGGATTTGAACCAAGCTTCGCGTTTCCGCCTCCCCCTCAAACCGGATGAAGTCCCTGGTGCTCTTGGCGAGCCGCACAGTGGTAAACTGGTCAGGACAAATCAGGCTCTTCAGCTGGTCCAGAACTTCCCAGTTAGAGACGGGTCTCGAGGGTTCCGGGCTCTCAGGGAGCAACACATTGATCATCAGCTTTGCTATGGGCTTGAGGTAGAGGTGCTGAGCTGCGCACAGTTCTGTGGCCTCTGAGTTATCATACACCACCGTGACCGTCATGGTATCCACAGGAAACCTGAGAGGGTGAAAAGGAACTGTTAGGATACCAAAGGAGGGAAACACAGATTCAGCTTTTGAATGGTGCTAGCAGTTGTTGGCGG
>NW_011478739.1:4563-5100 GCF_000754665.1 Bison bison bison | reverse complement strand
CCAGTACTCTTGCCTGGAGAATCTTATGGATGGAGGAGCCTGGTGGGCTGCAGTCCATGGGGTCGCTAAGAGTCAGCCACGACTGAGCAACTTCGCTTTCACTTGTCACTTTCATGCATTGGAGAAGGAAATGGCAACCCACTCGTGTTCTTGCCTGGAGAATCCCAGGGACAGGGGAGCCTGGTGGGCTGCTGTCTCTGGGGTCGCACAGTGTTGGACACGACTGAAGCGACTTAGCAGCAGCAGCAGCATTTGTTGGATTTAGGTCAAACTGATAAGGAAATATACACTACCAGGAGAATTAAGGTTAGAGCTAACATTTGTTTAATGTGTTTTAGAGGTTTCAGAGAGTTTCTATAGACTGTGTCTCAGTTTCCTTAACTGTAAAATAGAAACAATAGGATTTTAGGAAGGAATAAATGGGCATAGTCCTTAGAAGAGTGCCCCGCACACAGCAAGTTCTCAATCACTATAAGCTGTGACTATTATTTATGCTACTTTATCTCATTTGGTTCCTGAAGCAACCTGTGAATAGGT
>NW_011478739.1:0-852 GCF_000754665.1 Bison bison bison | reverse complement strand
AAAAAACTGGCTACTGCTTCATTCTCACACCGACTCTAAAATAAGCAGTAAATTCTACAGCAGAGGTCACAAGTCAGATGACCACAGTGGAGAGCAAGATGGCCTCAGCAAGTAAAGAATGCCGAGCAGAGACCCAGGCTGGTGCCCCATCTGAAGGCTGCGGTGAGGAAAGGAGGGCCTGGGGTGGCCACATCTTCTTAGTCATCCAGAGAGGCCAGAAACTTCTAAACAGGACACTTTCTCAACTCTAAGCTTAAACATGCCAATCCTTGAATCTAGTTAAAACTGTACAAGGCCCTACCTTGTGCCTGAAAATAGGTTTTAAAAGGTTTGTGCCCTTTTCCCCCATACAATCCCTGTTTTAACATGTTCAAAAGTAATCTGCCACTGAGTCCATGTATACCTATGGCCGATGTATGTTGATACGTGGCCAAAACTGTCACAATAATGTAAAGCAACTGTCCTCCAATTAAAATAAACTAATTTTTAAAGATAATAAAGCAATCTGCTGCTCAACATCGCTAATTATTAGAGAAATGCAATTCAAAACTACAATGAGGTATCATCTCACACCAGTCAGAATGGCCATCATCAAAAAGTCTACAAATAAATGCTGGAGAGGGTGTGGAGAAAAGGGAACCCTCCTACACTGTACATGGGAATGTAAACTGCTGCAGCCACTATGGAGAGCAGCATTGAGGTTTCTTAAAAAACTAAAAATAGAGTTACTATATGATCCTGCAATCCCACTCGTGGGCATATTTCTTGAAAAAACAAAAACTTTAATTCAAAAAGATACATGCACCCCAATGTTCATAGCAGAATTATTTACAATAGCAAAGACATGGCAGC
>NW_011478738.1:9054-10300 GCF_000754665.1 Bison bison bison | reverse complement strand
AAATTTCAAATAGTTCATTGCTAGTATATGGGAAAGCAACTGACTTTTGTATATTAACCTTGTATCCTGCAACCTTGCTATAATTGATTATTAGTTCCAGGAGTGTCTTTCTTTTTCTTCTAGGCTAATTCTTTTGGATTTTATACATATATGAGTATGTCATCTGCAAACTAAAACAATTGTATTTCTTCTTCCTCAACCTGTAAACCTTTTATTTCCTTTCCTTGTCTTACTGCATTAACTAGTTTTTCCAGTATAATATTGAAAAGAACAGATGAGAAGGATTGAACATTGATTTCTAAAAATTTGCTTAAATGTCAACACTGACATACACCCTCCCCTCCCCTATTCGTGTCCTTGGCAGACTCGCCACCACCTCAGGGCTTTGCTGGGATGTCACTGTCTCAGACTTTTCCTGACCACTATTTACAATGGCAGCCTCACTCAGACTCACTGTTCTTTTTCCTGGCTTTATTTTTCTCTACAGCAGCTGCCACCAGCTAGTACACTAGACATCTCTTGGCTGTGGCCATCGTCTGCTCCCCCTCACCCTTCGCTGGAATGTAAAGTCTGCAAGGCAGGGCTTCGTGTCTGTCTCATTCACCAGTGTCAGTACCTGGCACATAGCGAGTACTCAGTAGTTGTTGGAATGGGCTAGTAAATCATGATATGTATGTGTTCTAGATTAGATGAGTGTCTGACATTTTTTTTTTCTGCTTCCAGAGGTAATTATTTTTCTGATGTACATGCTTCCCCTGGCTGTTACATCCCCTCTCCCCCTTTTGGCAAAGTGATTGAGGAGGCCTTACAAATAGTTGAGAAGAGAAGAGAAAGTCAAAGGAGAAAAGCAAAGACACACCCATCAGAACGTAGAGTTCCGAAGAATAGCAAGGAGAGGTAAGAAAGCCTTCCTAAGTGAACAACGGAAAGAAATGAAGGAAAACAATCGAATGGGAAAGACTAGAGATCCATTCAAGAAAATTAGGGATACCAAGGGAACATTTCATATAAAGGTGGGCACACACACAAAAAAGATGGGCACAATAAAGGACAGAAACACTCTAACAGAAGCAGAAGATATTAAAAAGAGGTGGCAAGAATCCACAGAAGAACTATACAAAAAAGATCTTCAGTACCCAAATAATCATGATGGTGTGACCACTCACCTAGAGCCAGACATCCTGGAGTGTGAAGTCAAGTGGGCCTTAGGAAGCATCACTATGAACAAAGCTAGTGGAGATGGTGG
>NW_011478738.1:4246-5241 GCF_000754665.1 Bison bison bison | reverse complement strand
GAGGAGGAAGACAGCAGAGTCTTGTCAGCAGTGAGGACCATGGGCCCCTCCCCACCCAGAGGGCAGGACGTGGACCTGTCTGTCTCTGTGTGTTGGGTGGGTGGCGGGGGGGGGGTGGTCACCTGTCCAGGAGCTCCCAGTCCTCGCCTCCCCACTGGTCCCGGAATTCCTCAGTGTTCATGCCTCCAATACGGTCAAAGTCAGACTTGTAGATCCCAAACAGGCCAAAGCCATTCACCTCCCAGTAACCTGGTGGGGAGGGGGTACCCTTCAGACACCAGGTCCTGAAAGGCTGGTGGGCTCTCGGGGTCACTCCAACATGTTGGTCATACCTTGGACCCTGGGCATGATTTGGGTGCTGGAGGAGGTTCCTAGAGGCCAAGCATGACCCTGGGGTTACTGGGGGGGGGGTGCGGGGAGGAACTTGGGGTCCTGGGCACTGTGGGGTTCCTAGATGCCACAAGGAGTTCTGGGCATTACAGGGAACCCTGATAGGGCCCCAGGCCTACCTTGCAGGTTGGGAGGCCCCTGGGGAGCCTAGATTTTACTCTGGCATTTGTGGGACCCCGGGCCCTCCTTGGGGGCATCTAGGGCATTACCGTGCGGGTCCCCTGGTGAGCTCCCGCAGCCCAGCCACATGACCACGGGCACGAAGGCATCCTGGCATTTGTGGGACCCCGCGCCCTCCCGGGGGCATCCAGGGCATTACCATGCGGGTCCCCTGGTGAGCTCCCACAGCTCAGCCGCATGACCACTGGCGCGAAGGCCAGCTTGCCCTCCACGCAGTGCTTGCGAATGCCGTCCAGGATGCTGGGGGGGAAGTGGATGTGCAGGTCGCAGAGGAAAACGATGCTGCTGGCATCCTGGGGGCAGCGGGGAGGGCTGAGCCTCGCCCTCCGCTCCAGAAGGGCGCGCCCGCCCCAGCCCACCGGGCTTTTCCGGCCAGCCCTACCCTGACCACGCACCTCCACCGCATCCACTCCAGCCTGCAGCCC
>NW_011478738.1:0-827 GCF_000754665.1 Bison bison bison | reverse complement strand
GGGGGCCGGGAGCTGGCGGCTGCCCTGCCTTCGGGGGGCCTCGGTGGGCCCCAGGCCGGCGTCGAGCAGCTCTCCGTCGTCCTCATCATCCAGGAAGTCTGTGGGAAGCGCGCGTGAGCCGCTGCAGCGCCACCCAGCTGGGGGTGGGGTCGCTGTGGGCACTCACCGTCCGGGTTGAGGAAGAGGAAGGCTCGGCGCTGCACCTCCTCTCTGTCCTCCCCGCCCTCCTCCCGGTCCATCTTCATGTATTTGTAGAACCCAAACCTGGGGCGGGTGGGCGGGGCATCAGAGACGCGCTCGGCCGAGGCCCGCCCATTCTCCCGGGAACCGCCCGCCCCCCGCCCACCTTTCCAGATACAGCGGCGACTCCCGGTAGAAGCACTTATTGTCCGTCTCCATGTGAGTCAGGCGCGTGTGGTCATTGGGATAAACGAAGGACAGGTACACCTGGGGTGGGCAGAGGCCTCAGGGTGGGCCGTCTTCCAAAGGGTCTGGAGGCGGCTTCGGGGACCCTGGTAGAGAGGGAGGCCTGGGTCTTGGGGAAGACCTTGGCGAGGGGCACTTACAAATTGCAGTCCCTGGTATCTTGCGATGGGAAAGTCTTTGACCACGTAGGTCGGGGCGTAGGCGCAGGGCTCCAGCACACTCTCCAGATCCGAGGGCTCCACCCGAGGCGCTGTGAGAGGGAGGTCACACTGTGGCCCGGACCCTCGCCTCGACACCCCCTCCACCCTGTGCGTGAACCCCCCTCACTGAGAAAGAAGGCGTCTCGGGGATCCGGCCGCAGCATGTCAGCTCTGGGCTCCTCCTGCAGCGGCTGCCCCGCC
>NW_011478737.1:4468-5768 GCF_000754665.1 Bison bison bison | reverse complement strand
GTGGCAGAACAGACAGAACCTTTTGTCTTGTCAGGGGCTTAAAGGGACATTATGACCAGACCTGCAAGGACAGCTTCAAGAACAAAGGATTCCAGAATTAAAGGATTTCCCCAGTGGAGGGGACGTAAGTATAGCTATGGCTGATCCGTGTTGATGTATGGCAGGAGCCGTCACAGTACTGTAATTGCCCTGGAGCCGATTATACAGAGTGAAGTGAGCCAGAAGGAAAAACACCAATACAGTATACTAACGCATATATATGGAATTTAGAAAGATGGTAACGATAACCCTGTATGCGAGACAGCAAGAGACTCAGATATATAGAACAGCCTTTTGGACTCTGTGGGAGAGGGAGGGTGGGATGATTTGGGAGAATGGCAATGAAACATGTGTAATATCATGTAAGAAATGAATCGCCAGTCCAGGTTTGATGCAGGATACAGAATGCTTGGGGCTGGTGCACTGGGATGACCCAGAGGGGTGGTATGGGGAGGGAGGTGGGAGGGGGGTTTAGGATTGGGAACACGTGTACACCCGTGGCAGATTCATGTTAACGTATGGCAAAACCAGTACAATATTGTAAAGTAATTAGCCTCTAATTAAAATAAATAAATTTAAATTTAAAAATTAATTAATTAAGGGGAAACAAAGCTTGCAACAGGACTTCCCTGGTGGTCCACTGGTTGAGAATCTGCCTGCCTATGTGGGGGACATGGGCCCGATCCCGGGAATGGGAAGATTCCACATGCCTCGGGGCAGTTCAGCCCGTGGGCCACAAGCCCACATGCCTAGAGCGAGTGCTCCACAACAAGAGAAGCCACGGTGATGAGAGACCCTGCACACAGCAAAGAGCAGCCCCACTTCCTGCAAATAGAGAAAGCCTGTGTGCAGATTGATGACCCAGCACAGCCATTAATTAGTTAATTAAAACACTGCAACAACCATCAACACCTCCTCCTCTTTTAGTGTATGTGTGTGTGTGTGTAAGTGTGAAAGTGTGAGTTCATGTGTGGGTATTTAATCTGTATTGTTCTCTCTTCTCCTTGGAATTTTCTTCCCCATGGGCTAGGGTTATTTTGCATTCAGTAAACACTGTTTGACCATCCCTCTCACTCCCAAAAAAGCCCATCTAACTCAGGTAAGATGATTCTTTGGGGCACAAGTTCACAATCTCATTGGTCTGCTGGCTTTCCAAATAAAGTCACTATTCCTTTCCTGAGGACCTCATCACTCTGTCCCTTGACAAACAATCTGAGGTTGGACTCAGAACACATTCATGAGATTAGCAGAGGTGTCATTC
>NW_011478737.1:0-470 GCF_000754665.1 Bison bison bison | reverse complement strand
AAGGAGGAGCCTCCCTAGGCATGAGTTAGACAGGATGCTGCCACTGCCTGCCAGCAGGGAGGATGGGGCACGACCCTGATCCAGCACCTGCCACCCAGTAGAGAGCTGTAATCCCATATGAAGGAGCTGAAGCCCCAGGGAGGAGTCCCAGGAATGTCTCCAGAGACATGAGGTGGGGTCACAGGTGGGGAAATGTTCCCTTTTCTCCACCTCCACCCCAACATCCTGCAGACATCGCCCACATTCTAGATGAGTGTGAAAAGAGCCAGGGTATCATCCTCAGACCCACCCCAGCCCCCACCACGCATATTAGGGATGGGATGAAGCTGAGAGCATGGCAACCCACTCAGTATTCTCAACTGGAGAATCCCATGGGCAGAGGAGCCTGGCTGGCTACAATCCATGGAGTTGCACAGAGTTGGACTCAACTGAAGTGACTGAGTATGCATGCATGAACCCAGGAGCAGGTC
>NW_011478736.1:9762-10183 GCF_000754665.1 Bison bison bison | reverse complement strand
AGTGGATCTTCCCGACCCAGGGATTGAACCTGAGTCTCCTGCATTGGCAGGTGGATTCTTTATCACTGAGCTGCCAAGGAAGTCCTGGCATTGGAGATATGCAAAGTCGAAAAGCAAATATCCCTCCCCCTTGCATTCATTCTAAGTTTTAAAAGATTTAGTTGGCTAAATATAGCATAGTTTATTTTAGTTTAGTAATAATTTGTGCATTTAATCATGAGTTAACTAGGATTACCTCATCAATGTGATATAATTAGTGCCAAAAATCAAAGGAAGGTGATGTTTTTAAGTAGCTGTTGATCTCTTGTGGTGAGTAAATATGTTTAATTCATTAGGTTTTTAAAAATATTAAGAATTGTCAGGACCCCCTTTACTACATTATTTAAAATATAAATTTATTTATTTTAATTGGAGGCTAATT
>NW_011478736.1:9058-9662 GCF_000754665.1 Bison bison bison | reverse complement strand
CTTACTGATGCCTCTGTAATGACCATACCACTTGACATGCCATTTCATTCTCATGGCAACAGCTCTGTTTGGGCTCCGCTGCCCTCCAGCTCTTTAGCAACTGCTGCAGGTAGGAGGTTTCAGGCCTTTCCTGAGTGGCCAGAGGGCTGGCTGATTTCGATCTTTCTCTTACAGTTTCTGAGTTTATGCTACAAGTTCTTTCTCCATCCACTGTGAGATGAGCTCACAGTAAATATTGGTAGAGTGTAAAAGTCAGCAAGAAAAAGAGGTACAGAGGTTTAGCTTATATAAAACACAAATATGCTAATAAGATTAGCCATGCATTTTGTCCCACCTCAAATCGTATTTACGAATGGTTGTTGACTGAGTTATCACACAACTGCCCCAGAGGCTGCTAATGTGCCAGCCTAGGAGACAGGATTTGAGTGACGTTCCATTAGATAAATGTGTGACTTCTGACAAGTCCCTTCCAGACCAGTTTCCTCATCTGTACAAAGAGGAGCTTAGAATACCGTTATGGGCTGAATTGTGTGCCCCCTTCACCCCAAGTTTGTATGTTGAACTCCTAACCCCTCAGAATGTGACCTTACTTGGAAATAGGGTC
>NW_011478736.1:4446-5488 GCF_000754665.1 Bison bison bison | reverse complement strand
CCCGTGTGTTAGTCACTCAGTCGTGTCTGACTCTTGCAACCCATGGACTGTGGCCCGCCAGGCTCCTCTGTCCATGGGATTTTCCAGGCAAGAAATACTGGAGTGGGTTGCTATTTCTTTTCTGTAGGAGATCTTCCCGACCCAAGGATCGAACGCACGTCTCCTGTGTCTCCTGCCTTGCAGGCAGGTTCTTTACCCGCTTTGTTACATACATTATCAGAATTTTAAAAGTGCTTAGTTTGCTACTTGTTTAAAAACAATGAATTTGACTCAGGATAAGTGGCTTGCGCAAGATCACAGGATTACCTCGCACAATTAGTAAGTGTTGAAAGCTAGCAGTTGTCCAAGCCCACGATCTTTGGAGCCCCCGTGATCTTTTTCACTCTCACAATGGCGATGTAGGTGGTTTTTTTTTTTTTTAAATTACTGTTTATTAGTGAGGCCTCCAACAAATATTTATATTAAGTATACTTAAAATACAGCGTACGCCTCCTAGACTGATTTTAGTGTTTCTGTATGGAATTTGCAGTGAAATCTACTTGCAGTATAGGCCTTGCCATAAAGGGGAACATGGTAAGCTTCATCTGCTTAGTGTTTCCTGCAGAAGTTTATCTGAAGTGGGTAAACTCTAGATGGTTCTCAGAGTGGGGGCACAATCCTCAATTATTTGTGTGAGGCTAATTCTAACTCTAAATGTTCGAATTCTTCCTAAGAAGGCTCAGAGACACATAGGATAAATTAGTTGAATGACCTCAGTTGCTTTGTTTTGGAATACCTCACCAGGTTATACCCAAGCTGGCTTGTGCCAGCAGAACCACTGGCTGTAGTGGGCTGTGGCTGGAAGCCAAGGAGAAAATGTCATATAAACACTGGAGGAAGTTTGAAAACTAGTTTTCAAAAGTTTGTATGCTTAACTTTGTCCTTAGTCCTGTATTTGAGAGACTGAAAGTCAAATTTTGGGGGCTTAAGATAGAGAGGTAAGAAGGAATTGAAGACAAGCAGCAAGTTGTTGAGATATGCTCTATGTAGAATGTGTGGGCTT
>NW_011478736.1:0-729 GCF_000754665.1 Bison bison bison | reverse complement strand
TCAGCTGCATCCAGATTGCTCTGGGCTCCTTTGTCTTTGGAGAGTCTCATACCTTGTCTGTACTGTATTCAGCTAGCCGCTGATAGGATGCTTTGTGAAGGAACCTCATTAGTTGTTTTCTGTGTATCTTCTGCCTTGCTACCTCCATCCTGAATTCTGTAAATCGTGTATATTTGCATAGCACTTGGAAGATTCCAAACCACTTTTTGCACTTTACACTTCTTTTCACACTGGGCCTGCCACTGGATCTCTAGGCTATTCGAATTTTGAGTCCCTGGCACTGCTCTTCTTCTGGCCACTGTTTTCTAGGCAAGGGCAAAGTTCCCAGCATCTTTTCTGTGGGTATTTATAGCATTTACAAACACAAGAATAGTTTGAAATGGCTTTGCAGGCTCTGATTTTCTCTTTGTTTACTTTTTTCCAGAAATGAAAGTTCATTAGCATCCACTCTGAAGACGCTCCTGTTCTTCACAGCTTTAATGATCACTGTACCTATTGGGTTATATTTCACAACTAAATCTTACGTTTTTGAAGGTAATCCTAGACATAAAACAAGACATTTTCACCCTTAACTATATATGAGATTCTATGCTCTCATGATCTCTTTATATCTGTAAACTGGATATTAATTTGCTTGCTTGCTTCTGTTTTGCTTTTCAAAAATCCCATTGCTCATAATGAATCTTCATGAAATGAATTTTTTATCACTCAGTTATTTGTTTGACATCG
>NW_011478735.1:4586-6880 GCF_000754665.1 Bison bison bison | reverse complement strand
GTTGTATGAATACAAACATACTCTGAAGTATAAGCTGGATAATAAACATGTAGCCAATCCCCAAACAAATCTCTACTTATTTCTCCCATGAGGTCTTGGTTGCTGGCCAAGCTGACCTGACTGTGGGCTTCTGAGGAGAATTGGATGCTGAGAAGTGTGCATTTGGAACTAATGTGTGCTGTGCTGTAGCACAGTATCTTACTGTCTCTCAGGTTAAGACTGTGCCTCTGACTCCATTATCTCCTCACATTTAAGATTGCATTCATGACCAAATATCAAAAATTTACCCCTAAATCCTCATTATCTTCTTTTTCCCATACAGAGCTCTAATTGCTTCAATTAACGCCACTTCTACCCCTGGATTAATCCCAACACCCAAGTTCCATAAAGATCTCTTAAGAGTTGTACTCACCAGAGGCTCCAAAGAAGACCTATGACCGTCACGACAATGACAGCACTGTGATGGAGATTCTTTTTATAAGGACCAGGCAGCTCCACCCAGGGGGGATACCCCAGGACTGGCATGATGCACTTGTTTCCCACCCCAAATTCCACGTGATTGCAATCTCAAAAATCAATGCCCCAGTCATACTGATATCACACAGTTCCCTTGTCCGTGGACTTGCTCACCCTTCAGTGAGGAATTACAGAGTGATTCATTTAGACTTTGTCTCATACTTCCTCTACCTGTGTCATGCGCCATAGGAAATATGAGGAATGCTTGAGAATGGTGCTATTCTTCCATAGTTAGAAATGTTGCTTCCCCCTCTTGCCAGCTCCCCACGCATTGGTACATAAAACTTACTACCCCATTCCATTTCTTCTGTCAGCACCCAGCTTTTTTTCCATTGATGACAGAGACCAGAGTTTCCTAACTGCATGTATTTTAACTCCTACCTCCAGCTTTTCTAAACTCGCCTTGTACCATATACTACTCTTGACATATAAGTGACTTAAACCTGGCCACAAAATGTACCTTGATTTTTCAGTGCAAGCAGTCTCATGTCAGATGTGCTTTCACATGGCTCCATACACGGACTTGAACAGGACAACGTGATCCCTCAGTTTCTTAGAACATAAATCACAAGCTCTGGTCCCTTCCTGAAGCTCTACTTTTGCAGGTTTATGCACTGATCTGAACTCTGCAGACCCATGATCTGAGTCATTTATGGTCTACTAGAAACCCAAATTCCTCTCCTCTCATTATCTTCAAAATGAACTCAGTGTCTGGGCTATATGCATTTAGAAGCTTTCCCACTAATACTCCCTAAATATCTTGCACTTCTTTTCCCTACAACAGTTAATTCAATTGACTCGATCAGGTCCTTTATTTTAAGTGACACTTAGTGTGTTTTCAGACATTCTTAGTACACTCAGGGGATGAACCTCCATGAATCGATTCAGCCATTCAATCCATGGGTATTTTTTCTTAAATGAATAAAATAGGGGTGACATAGAACCCATTGATAATTTATTAGTGTAATTTGTTGACCGACAGTAACACTTCAGATAATATTTACTATGCCTTTCAGGGGAAAACTTGAGTACCTTGGCGAGACAGGTTCAGTTCAGTTCAGTTCAGTCCAGTCACTCAGTCATGTCTGACGCTTTGCGACCCCATGAAACTGCAGTACCCCAGACTTCCCTGTCCATCACCACCTCCCAGAACTTGCTCATACTCATGTCCATCGAGTTGGTGATGCCATCCAAATATCTCATCTTCTATCATTCCCTTTCCTCCTGCTTCAATCTTTCCCAGCATCAGATCTTTTTCAATAAGTCACTTCTTCACATTAAGTGGCCAAATTATGGGTGCTTCATCCTCAGCATCAGTCCTGCCTCTTGAGACTCCTGTATGCAGGTCAGGAAGCAAGTTAGAACTGCACATGGAACAACAGACTGGTTCCAAATAGGAAAAGGAGTTCGTCAAGGCTGTATATTGTCACCCTGCTCATTGAACTTTTATGCAGAGTACATCATGAGAAATGCTGGGCTGGAAGAAGCACAAGCTGTAATCAAGATTGTCAGGAGAAATATCAATAACCTGATTTATGCAGATGACACTACCCTTATGGCAGAAAGTAAAGAGGAACTAAAAAGCCCTTTGATGAACATGAAAGAGGAGAGTGAAAAAGTTGGCTTAAAGCTCAACATTTAGAAAACTAAGATCATGGCATCTGGTCCCATCACTTCATGGGAAATAGATGGGGAAACAGTGGAAACAGTGTCAGACTTCACTTTTTGGGGCTCCAAAATCACTGTAGATGGTGACTGCAGCCATGGAATTAAAAGAC
>NW_011478735.1:0-708 GCF_000754665.1 Bison bison bison | reverse complement strand
AAATTAATTTATTCACAAATGTTTCCCAATTATTAACACATGCCAGGCAGTCTCTTATGTGCTAGGGACATGAGGATGCTGCCAAAAGTCCTTTTTCCATCAAAACTCTTGAAGGGATTTTGTACAAGCACACACACTCACACACGTGCACATACAAGGCAAATAATGGTGATGCAGGGGGAATGTTAGAGACACTGTGTAGAAAAGCTCTTCCAAGTGGCTTTTAGGGCAAAGACCTGAGTGAAGAGATGAGTAAGCCTTGAGTATCTGGGGTACACTGTACCAGTGAGAGCACATGGCGAGTGCTGAGGCAGGGCAGAGTAACTGCAGGGAGAACAGTCATCAGAGAGACAATGTCTCCAAATGGGGTTGAAGACATTGGATCTGAAAGATGTATCAAACATTTTGATAATTTATTCACAGTTTTCTAGTCATACTATGCTGAAGTTCAGAGTCTCAACTTTCTATGTAATTCTCTACTATCACGTCTGTTTTTTTTAACTGAAAGTACATATGATCTTTTGAAGACATTTTTTTGAAAATGGTTAAAAGGGCTGAGGAATATATTAATTCTTTGACAAAAAAATAATGTATTTCATGAGAGTGACTGTATGAAAAGCAGGTCTGTTAGTAACAATGTTCTTATATTAGAGGGAAGTTGACTCCATTAATTTCCATCACCTTATAGGTAAAAAATGCATAGAGAAT
>NW_011478734.1:4685-5651 GCF_000754665.1 Bison bison bison | reverse complement strand
CAGATGAATGAAAAGATGCTCAACATCACTAATGATCAAGGAAAATGAAAATCAAACCAACTGAGATAGCACTACACATCTATCAGAATGTTTATTAACTAAAAAAACAACAAACAACTTGCTGGCAAGAATATGGAGAGGAGGGAATCCTCATGCAATGTCAGTATGATTGTAAATTGGTATAGCCACAAAGGAAAACAGTATTAAGGTTCCTCAAAAAATTAAAAATAGAACTGCCACATGATCCAGCAATTTTATCTGTGTATTTACCTGAGGAGAACAAAAACACTAATTCAAAAATGTATATACATTCCAATGTTCTCTGCAGCAATTTTTACAATAACCAACATATGCAAGCAGCCTACATGTCCATCAATGACAAATGCATATAGATGTGTATCCCTAGGAGGGCATGACAATCCACTCCATACTCTTGTCAGGAAAATTCCATGGACAACCGAGCCTGGTAGGCTATAGTCAATGAGGTTGCAAATAGTCAGACATGACTGAAGTGATTGAGTGCATAGATGTGTGTGTGTGTGTGTGTGTATACATATAGTCAATGGAACATTAATATACCATTATAAAAACTTGGCCATTTGCAAAAATATGAGTGGGTCTACAAGGTACTATGCTAAGTGGAATAAGTCAGAGAAAAACAAATACAACGTGATCTCACTTTTATGTGGACTCTAAAACAGAAAATAAATGAACACATATAACAAAACATAAATGGTATTACAGATACAAAGAACAAACAGGTATTTGTGAAAAAGGAGGTGTGTATGGTGAATAAATAGGTAAGGAAGATTAACAGGCACAAACTTCTAGTTGTGAAATAAGTGAATCATGGGTATGAAATGTACAGTGTGGGGAATATAGTCAATCTTTTGTTACATATTGTACCTAGACTTATCATGCTGGTCAGTTTGAAATGTACATAAATACCAAATCACCATGTTGTGT
>NW_011478734.1:0-968 GCF_000754665.1 Bison bison bison | reverse complement strand
GGACATGACTGAACACACACACACACACACACTCTGGAAGATATTACAAGAAAACTACAAACCAAATCCCTCATGAATGTAAATATAAAAATTATAAACAAAAATTTAGCAAATAAAACTCAGCTATGTGTGTAAAGTCATGTTATATATAAAAAGAATAATATGTCACAACCAAGTCTTGTTTACCTTGGGAAAACAAGGTTAGTTTAACAATTGAGAATAAATGTAATTATAAATGTAGTAATAAAAACACAAAAAAACATGCAATCTCTCTCAATAGATAAAGAAAAACATTTGACAGAATTCAACAACTATCTCTAACAAAAAATGTTCATCAAATAGGAGAGAATGGAACTTCCTCAACCTAATTAAAAGCATCTATGTAAAACTTCCCTGGTGGCTCAGAGGTTAAAGCATCTGCCTGGAATGCGGGAGACCTGGGTTTGATCCCTGAGTTGGGAAGATCCCCTGGAGAAGGCAATGGCAACCCACTCCAATACTCTTGCCTGGAGAATCCCATGGAGGGAGGAACCTGGTAGGCTATACAGTACATGGGGTCACAAAGAGTCAGACACCACTGAGCGAGTTCACTCACTCACTCATGTAAAACTACAGCCAACATCATACTTAAAGCGTAAAAAAAGTGTATGATTTCCATCAAGCTCAGGAATAAATAAGACAGTCCATCCTCTTCACTTCTATAACACTATACTGTAAGTTTTAGCCATTGAAAATAAAATACATCCAAATGAGAAAGCAGTAAAACTATTCACGAATGACATGACTGTTTATGTTGAAAAAATGTTGAAATCTATAAAAAAGAAACTTAGTAGAATGAGTGACTTTTATCAAAGTTGTAGTATACAAGATCAAAATAAAACACAATACTGTACAGCAATTATCCTCCAATTAAAAATAAAAAACAATTGTATTTCTACATACTAGCAGCAGAAAAACTGCAACATGAA
>NW_011478733.1:4736-5433 GCF_000754665.1 Bison bison bison | reverse complement strand
GAGTCCCAGGCTGGAGGCCTGCTGTGAGCACGGTGCCCTCAGGCTGGTGCCTCAGCCGAGCTCTGACTGGGGTGGGGCGCTGCTGTAGGCTGGGCTCCCCCCACCTCCCCCATCCCATTCTTCACAGGCCCTGCGGACAGGCAGGCCCTCCCAGGTGTCCAGCCCCAGGCCCAGCCCCACAGGGCCTCCGGGCTTAGGACAGGGGCTTCTGTCCCGAGGAGCCTCTCGTGGCTCAGCCACGCCCTGAGCGGAGCGGGGAGCCCCCCCGCCTCCAGTGGGCCTGCCTTCAGCCCTCTCCCCCAGGACACTCCAGCGGCCCAGCCTCTCGAAGGCCCGTGTCTCCTCCTCCGGGCAAGGCCGGCCAGCAGCAGGGAATTCTCTTCCCGCCCCCACCCCCTATTTTCACAGAGGAAGTGAAGGAGGAACCTGGGCCGTGTTCAAGGTCACCTCCTAGGGACACAGCTGGGCTCCACAAGTTTCATGCACCTAATGCCCCCAAAACCCGCCTTCCTGCCCCCCTATTGCACGCAAACTTCAAGATGAGGCGAGGGCTCGGGGGCCTGGGTCCCCGTCTGCGATTCCGATGGGCGCTCCGGAACGGGACGGCCGGGCCTAGGGAAGCAGGTCGGCGGGGCTCCGCCGGCCGCCCCGCGCCGCCTGCTGGCTGACGTCGGCCCTGCGTCCGCGGGCCTCGCTC
>NW_011478733.1:0-1015 GCF_000754665.1 Bison bison bison | reverse complement strand
CCCAGGGGATCTGCGCCAGCCATCAGGGAACAGACCCTCCTGGGGAACTTCTGGGGCTGCCACCAGGACGAGCGTGCCCGCCTTCCTGCCAGCGAGCAAGTTGCCACAGGCTGGGTGTGGACGTGTGTGAGCACATCCAAGCGGGCCAGGACCCTGTCGCTCAGCATGACCCCTACGGGCCAGCCCACCGCTGCCCTCTCCCTTCCAAGGCCCCTGCTGGCCCAGGCGGGGCAGGGCCTGCCCACGCAGAGCGCCCGGGGGGTCAGGGCTGCACCTCCCCACGGTCGTGAGGGTGACCCGGTCTCAAGCAGAAGACATCCAGGCCCCACCACCCCCTCCTCCCACCATGGACCCCACTTTGGCCCCATTGAGGCCCTAGAGGGCGGACAGAGGGGTACCGACCTCTTTGCCAGGCTGGCAAAGAGGGCCACCAGCCCGGGTGCTGGCAGCACGAGGTTCCCACACTCCCCGGTGCCAGCCTTGGCGCCCAAGCCCTGCCCCACCCCTCCCCACCCTTGCCTAGTGGCGACCAGGGCACCCGGAATGTGGCTGCGGATTCCGTCCCCCGGGGCCACGGATTCCTGTCTCAGTGGGCGAGGGCGGAGGACGGCTTTCCGCCCTTTGGTCCCTGCCAACTCCAGGGAGCTGGGCGCGCCCAGGCCTTGCCAGCCAGGCCACAGGGGAGGCTGGGAGGGGGGCAGGGCGGAATCTCACTCCCCAGCTCCCCCAGGCTCTGAACCCCAGCTCCCAGGGCCTAGCCCTGCTCCCCGCATAACCCCAGGGAGCTCCTGCCAGCCAGGCAGTGGCCCCAATCTCTCCCCTGGGGGCCTGGGTCTGCTCCCCACCTTCAGCCTGTGAATATCCAACACCAGCCCGGCCCTTCCCCTGCCCCAGGCTGGGGGCCCAGAGGCCTGCTCCCCCTCCAGCTGGACCTTCCAGCCTCACTTCATCCCCCCATCACCCCCGCCACAGCTAATCCACCCAGAGACCCCAGGACGTCCTGGCCTCAACCCTG
>NW_011478732.1:4555-5407 GCF_000754665.1 Bison bison bison | reverse complement strand
GATGGACAGGGAGGCCTGGCATGCCACAGTCCATGGGGTCGCAAAGAGTCGGACATGACTGAACTGAACTGAGCTCCCTTGTCCATTCCCTGGGAAACAAGAAAGCTCTCCTTCCTGGTTTGTTGGAAGACAGTATTAACTCTATAGGTCAGATATGCATCTCTGAATATGTGTGTTAAGGCCCAAATGATTAAGTCCATGCTCCTCACATTCAACTCAGACTGCATGCGAAGATGGCAGGAAGGTGGGGGCGTGGGAGGTGAAGCTACTAATGCATTCAAAGTCCCTCAGTTTTCTGGACTTGTGTTAGAGTTCTCTGTGAATGAAATCAGAGGAGGGGAAGACAAGGGACCATGTGTAATAGCTGCTCACACAGAGGGCAGGTTTTTTAATTCAAGATCCTTCATCTGTAAACCTACTACTTCTTATTGTAAAGACCAAAATATTTTGAGGGTGAGGTGCTTTGGGGAGGAGAATTCTCCCTGAGAATGAGTCATTTCACAAGGAATCTGGGAGAGATCTCCTGATCAGGGCCTGATGATGGGTCTGGTACCAGGGGCTGGTGGTAAGGGTTTATTGTTTAGAGAAAAGAATTCCTGGAAACAGGAAACTCAAGGCTATAAGAATAGTATCTGACAGACCAAGGCCAAAGAGGTGAAGTCGAAGTGCACTTGTTGTTGTTCAGTCACTAAGTCATATTCGACTCTTTGTGACCCCATGGACTGCGGCACGCCAGGCTTCCCTGTCCATCACCATCTCCTGGAGTTTGCTCAAACTTATGTCCATTGAGTTGGTGATGCCATCCAACCATCTCATCCTCTGTCATCCCCTTCTCCTCCCGCCTTCAATCTT
>NW_011478732.1:0-906 GCF_000754665.1 Bison bison bison | reverse complement strand
CATTGTCAAGGGTTGTTTTTTGGGACCTGCCCCTACACCTGAAGCCAGTAACCACCTTCTCCATTACGTACCATCTCAACTCCGTCAGGTTTGGCTCTTTCATTCACTTGGTCCTCTATTAAGGACTGAGTATTCGGTAGAATGTAGAAGATGTAGAAGACACAATCCTGCTCAAGATATTATACTGATCTTGCTAATCAGACTCTCCAACAAGTACAGGAGCCATAGAAAAGTACAGAAGCTGATGAAATTCACTGAACTCTGGATTATTTTCCTTTTTGTCTTGTTTTTTCCCTGTCCCCTTCACTCCACAACTTTTCTGTCCCATATCTAATTCCTTGAACCTCAGATCACATTTCTTCTCCCTTCTTCAAAAAATGACCCATTTTTTGTCCTTCAATATCTTTCTGTCACTTAATGAAGATTTATCCCCAATTACCTGATACCTGGTACCTGCATCTATTCACAGGTATCACAGTAACCCAGTCTCAACATACACCACCACCACCACCAAAAACCAACGCAGCCTGTATTCTGAATTTTGAGACCAGGCAAATCGAAGAACTAGCAACCACTTGGTGGCAGCATACCCAAATTCAAATAGCGGGGACTATTTCTAAGTGAGAAAGAACAGTCTGAACTTACACAACTGAAGTTAGATAATGCTAGCTGCGCAAAGTTAAAGTTAGAAAAAGATAACCATGACACATCTATAAAGTAGTATCAGTTGTACCCAGGAAGACTGAAGTGAGAGTGTTGCAGTCCTGATAACTGCAGAAGAGAGACAGAGAGAATGCAAAATTTTGCAAAATTTATTATGGGAGTAGGGAGTACACCCTCCAGACTATAGCCACAAAAAGAGCCCTGAGTCCTCATGTTTCAGTTCGAAATGCACAAAGGCTGTTA
>NW_011478731.1:6833-11256 GCF_000754665.1 Bison bison bison | reverse complement strand
GGGTTTCTTCTGGGAAAGCCTCAGTGGGTCCTGCTTGGTTACAATCTGGCCCTTCCCTGGTCTGCCCCTGCCTGGCGTCTCAGCCCTCCAGGAGAAGGAAGTCGGCACAGAAACAGGCAGGAGGCCACAGGAGAGTTCAGATGCTCTTTATTTCTTTAGGGAGAAGTGTACACGTTGTCAGGGTGGCTGAGCGGTAAAGAATATGCCTGCAGTGCAGCACATGATGGGCACTTGAGTCTGGTCTCTGGATGCGTAAGATCCCCTGGAGTAGGAAATGGCACGCCACTACAGTATTTTTGCCTGGAAACCCCATGGGCATTGGAGCCTGGGGGGCCACAGTCCAAAGGGTCGCAAAGAACCACTGAACAGGCACACAGGCAGGAAGGTAACATTCGTGCGGTGCCGGTAACAGCAAACTTTCGGTTTCTATATTTGTCCTGGTTCTTACAGTGGAGGAACCAATACAGGAAGGCAAGCTGGTAATCTTTGTCTCCTGAACACTGTTACCATCATATCAGTGATGTCTCTCCAGGTTCAAATCAGTCTTGTTGGTTAGGCAGGCACATTTGGAATGTGTAAATCATAAATCTTGATCACAAAGATCCCACAAAAATAAATCTTTTAACATAAAAACGTGTAAGATTTCGCAAAAATAGCATAGATACTGAAGTGGTAGATAAATAGAGATTAAACCGTAAAGACTTCAGGTTGTTTGTGACCAAACATTGCCTTAAATATATACAAGGTCTTCTTCTGTAAAGAACTCAGGCCCAGCTGGTTCCATGCCACGGAACCTATCTTTTGTAGGGCCCATCCCACCAAACATTTGACTAGGTGTTTAAGCAGCCGTTTGAAGGGCGTCCGGGCCTGCTCCATTCTATATAATTGTAATTTATCTTCTACAAATTTACTTATTTTCTCTGTGAGAACATCAGCAAGTGTATTTTGAAGAGTTTCCATTAGCTCGGTCTTGGTGAAAGAAATCAATGTCTCCATGCCAAAACACTGAGCTTCTCTGAGTGTGTCTGTTCCCCTTAGTCCAAGTCCTCTATTTATTTGCTCTCAAATCCTGCACTTTTTATCAGACAAACTAGGCTACTTTTGTAGCTCTTTTTAGCATGCAAAAAAAAGGCTCTAAAGGGCAGCTGGAAATCCCCACTTCAGCAAGTCCCCAGTTCAGGAAGTCCTCAGTTAGAGTGCATTTCTCACTGTGCTCTTAAATATGTTCACCAAGATTTAAATGTTCAACCATCTGTTGAGTGTTACTACAACTACCCTAGCTTTACTTCCCTGTGACTCATTGTGGTCACTGTGACTCACTGTGGTCCTTGCCCTAAGGGTGTTTATTGCAGACGTAAGTTTAGAGCCTCATATGTGCCTCCTCTTGTCTCTTGTCTGTCATAGGCCTTTTTTAGTCCCTGTGTTACTTCTTGTGCCCAGTCTCATTTTCTCTTCATTGTCCTGCCAGGAGTTTGCTTTAATGCAACCATCTCTGACTTTGTTCATTCTTTCTAATACATATTAATGAGACACTGAGTAATTTGATTTGGCTTTTCTTTCTTTTTTCCCTTAAAGTGTTCTTCTTTCCCCCCTATTCTTCTTCTTCTTTTTTTTTTAATTGTATTTGAGTACTGTTGATTTACAAGTTTGTCTTAGTTTGAGGGGTAAAGTAAAGGGAATCAGTTTTACATATATACACTCTTTTGAGATTCTTTTCCCACATAGCTGATTATGCAGCATGGAATAGAGTTCCTTGTGCTATACAGCAGGTCCTTATTCATTATCTATTTTATATACAGTAGTGTGCACTTGTCGGCCCCAATCTTCCCATTACTTTCTCCTTCCCCACCTCCCTTTTGTAACCATAAGATTTGTTTTTCACATCTGTAACTCTTTCTGTATTGCAGATGAGTTCATCTGTTCCCATTTTGCAATGTCCAAATGAACATGTTTTAGTGCCTTGAGAAATTGTAAAGCACCTCTGTCAAACAAGGTTTGGCGTATTCTTTAAATACATTTTTTAAAATGTTCTGTTTAAAGTGAGATTCCTTAAAAAGAAGAACCTCATCTCTTTTGTGGGTGAAACTCCTTTGAAATTGCAAAAGTGGCTCTTTTTCCATGTGCTATTAGAGAAAGGAGGCTTGAAACACACTTTTTTTTTTTTTAAGAACACTGACCCTGAGAGAACAAAAATATTCTTAGGAGAAAAGTTGATGGTCAGCTTTATCTTCTGTGCGTCCGATGAGGCTTAGCATTAACTTTTGAAGTTCAGAAACACCTGCCCTACTTTTGTTTTTTTGTGACTCAGTTTGCCTTCAGTTCACATTTGTTGGTGTGACTTCATATCTTCCTTGACAAGTACTTGCAATAAACATGCTCACAATACCCTCCTATTCTGTTGTCTGTCATCGTTTCCCTTTTTGTTCCTAGCACTGCTTATCGTGACCAGTCTCATTGTCTCTTTATCATCCTGGCCGAAGTTTGCCCTTACAGAACTATCCCTGACGTTGATTCTTTAGGGCATTTTCACAGACACTGAATGTTTTCCTTTGACCTTTATTTTCTTTGTCCTTTAAATTTTTGTTATTTTTCTTACTTCTTTATTTTTTTGAGCTGAAGAAAGTAACATCGTTTTTTATTTGATTCAAACCCATTTTCATATACAAAGCTAATTTATTATATACAAAATAAATGCATATTCTTAAAAACTGTTAGAATACACATTTCCAAAGGACGAAAAAAATGTGGATTTTCCCATTATTATCTTCAATCATGCTACACAGAAACAAATCAAACATTAGCTCATATACACACACTAAAAATGTTTAAAACAGCATTCAATGCATCAGAACAAAACATACATCTTATATATGCAATTTTAAAAGGATGAGAAAGAGAAGAATGGATTGCACCAGATGAACAGTACCTCCATTAAAATAGGCATCCCTCATAGCTCAGTTGGTAGAGAATCCACCTGCAATGCAGGAGACCCCGGTTCAATTCCTGAGTCAGGAAGATCCACTGGAGAAGGGACAGGCTACCCACTCCAATATTCTTGGGCTTCCCTTGTGGCTCAACTGGTAAAGAATCTGCCTACAATGCAGGAGACCTGGGTTAGATCCATGGGTCGGGAAGATCCCCTGGAGAAGCGAAAGGCTATCCACTCCAGTATTTTGGCCTGGAGAATTCCATAGACTATATGGGGTCGCAAAGAGTCAGACAGGACTGAGCGACTTTCACTTTTCATTAAAATGAGAATACTAATAAAAATTATTTACACATATTTATTAAGTCTGATACTACCTCAACTTTAAAAATTTTTTGGGAGAGAGGCATACAAGTATTCATTGAATCACAGTGGGGTCGCAAAGAGTCGGACACGACTGAGCGACTGAACTGAACTGAACTGAACTGAAGGCTTAATATTCTCTCTTTTGTTGCCAGTTGCAGTAGAACAAATGAGAAGGAACACTTTATGATAACTACCTAATTTTTTGAATTCCTTGAATATTTAAGTAGCGGCACGATTTACAAGAATTTTTTTTAAAGAAATAATTCCAAATTTTCATCTATCTTCCTCTAAATTTACTGTGTGCTTATAAGTATACACACACACACACACACATGCATTCCAGTCACTGTCACCTCTATGATAACACCTGACATAATTATATGACATAATCACTGACATAATCATATGTGTTCAATATTTTCTGTCTTAATGAAGTCACTTCCATAGCTATGCATCCGATAGAAAATCACTGCCTAGATCTCTGATTATTTTTTCTTAATATTTTTTTCTCCAAGTCTAGAGAAAACTCATGATATTAAAAGATGCTTGCTCTTTGGAGAATCCCAGGGACAGGGGAGCCTGGTGGGCTACCATCTATGGGGTTGCACAGAGTCGAACACGACTGAAGCGACTTAGCAGCAGCCGCAGCAGCAGCTCTTTGGAAGAAAAGCTATGACAAACGTAGACAGCATATTAAAAAGCAGAGACATTACGCAGACAAAGGTCCATCTAGTCAAAGCTATGGTTTTTCCAGTAGTCACGTATGGATGTGAGAGTTGGACCATAAAGAAAGCTGAGCGCTGAAGAATTGATGCTTTTCAACTGTGGTGTTAGAGAAGACTCTTGAGAGTCCCTTGAACAGCCAAGAGATCAAAATCAGTCAATCCTAAAGGAAATCAACCCATAATATTCATCAGAGGGACTGATGCTGAAGCTGAAGCTGTAATACTTTGGCCACCTGATGTGAAGAACTAACTCATTGGAAAAGACCCTGATTATGGGAAAGATTGAGGGCAGGAGGAGAAGGGGATGACAGAGGATGAGACGTTTGGATGGCATCACTGACTCGATGGACATGAGTTTGAGCAAGCTCTGGGAGTTGGTGATGGACAGGGAGGCCTGGTGTGCTGC
>NW_011478731.1:4033-5656 GCF_000754665.1 Bison bison bison | reverse complement strand
ACAATTAAAAAAAAAAAGAAGAAGAAGAATAGGGGGAAAAGAAGAACACTTTAAGGGAAAAAAGAAAGAAAAGCCAAATCAAATTACTCAGTGTCTCATTAATATGTATTAGAAAGAATGAACAAAGTCAGAGATGGTTGCATTAAAGCAAACTCCTGGCAGGACAATGAAGAGAAAATGAGACTGGGCACAAGAAGTAACACAGGGACTAAAAAAGGCCTATGACAGACAAGAGACAAGAGGAGGCACATATGAGGCTCTAAACTTACGTCTGCAATAAACACCCTTAGGGCAAGGACCACAATGAGTCACAGTGACCACAATGAGTCACAGGGAAGTAAAGCTAGGGTAGTTGTAGTAACACTCAACAGATGGTTGAACATTTAAATCTTGGTGAACATATTTAAGAGCACAGTGAGAAATGCACTCTAACTGAGGACTTCCTGAACTGGGGACTTGCTGAAGTGGGGATTTCCAGCTGCCCTTTAGAGCCTTTTTTTTGCATGCTAAAAAGAGCTACAAAAGTAGCCTAGTTTGTCTGATAAAAAGTGCAGGATTTGAGAGCAAATAAATAGAGGACTTGGACTAAGGGGAACAGACACACTCAGAGAAGCTCAGTGTTTTGGCATGGAGACATTGATTTCTTTCACCAAGACCGAGCTAATGGAAACTCTTCAAAATACACTTGCTGATGTTCTCACAGAGAAAATAAGTAAATTTGTAGAAGATAAATTACAATTATATAGAATGGAGCAGGCCCGGACGCCCTTCAAACGGCTGCTTAAACACCTAGTCAAATGTTTGGTGGGATGGGCCCTACAAAAGATAGGTTCCGTGGCATGGAACCAGCTGGGCCTGAGTTCTTTACAGAAGAAGACCTTGTATATATTTAAGGCAATGTTTGGTCACAAACGACCTGAAGTCTTTACAGTTTAATCTCTATTTATCTACCACTTCAGTATCTATGCTATTTTTGCGAAATCTTACACGTTTTTATGTTAAAAGATTTATTTTTGTGGGATCTTTGTGATCAAGATTTATGATTTACACATTCCAAATGTGCCTGCCTAACCAACAAGACTGATTTGAACCTGGAGAGACATCACTGACATGATGGTAACAGTGTTCAGGAGACAAAGATTACCAGCTTGCCTTCCTGTATTGGTTCCTCCACTGTAAGAACCAGGACAAATATAGAAACCGAAAGTTTGCTGTTACCGGCACCGCACGAATGTTACCTTCCTGCCTGTGTGCCTGTTCAGTGGTTCTTTGCGACCCTTTGGACTGTGGCCCCCCAGGCTCCAATGCCCATGGGGTTTCCAGGCAAAAATACTGTAGTGGCGTGCCATTTCCTACTCCAGGGGATCTTACGCATCCAGAGACCAGACTCAAGTGCCCATCATGTGCTGCACTGCAGGCATATTCTTTACCGCTCAGCCACCCTGACAACGTGTACACTTCTCCCTAAAGAAATAAAGAGCATCTGAACTCTCCTGTGGCCTCCTGCCTGTTTCTGTGCCGACTTCCTTCTCCTGGAGGGCTGAGACGCCAGGCAGGGGCAGACCAGGGAAGGGCCAGATTGTAACCAAGCAGGACCCACTGAGGCTTTCCCAGAAGAAACCC
>NW_011478731.1:0-1170 GCF_000754665.1 Bison bison bison | reverse complement strand
CACTCTCTTCTTTCACTTTCATCAAGAGGCTCTTTAGTTTTTCTTCACTTTCTGCCATAAGGGTGGTGTCATCTGCATATCTGAGGTTATTGATATTTCTCCCGGCAATCTTGATTCCAGCTTCTGCTTCTTCCAGCCCAGCTTTCTCATGATGTGACTTTAGCAAGAATTGCGTACATTTCAGGATTGATGAAGATTAAATATAAGTTAATTGAGTAAATGACTTTTATTATTAATAGTAAGCTGCAACAATTCTGGAATTTGGTTTTCTCTCTCTGTTAACAGAACACAATTTTCCTGGAATATGAGCTGCCTTGGAGAACAGATGGTAAGTCTCTTTCTCTAGCTAACTCCGAGTGTTCCAGAGGAACTGTGAGGCATCTCAGAGGGGAATATTAGATTAACTAGCATCACTGGTATGTTAAACACCATGGGAAGCATTATCAAGTGAATGAGAAGCCTTCTCAGATTATACTGGGATGGATATTATTAATAGAGATTTGCTAAAAAAAAAAAAAAAGAAATTCCTACAAACCTGGTAGGTCCCAATGTCATAATTAGGACATACCAGGGCATGCCAAGTTTTACTACCAAGTCATAAATCTGGTTATTGTAACCAAGTTTCTTAACCCATTACATTCTGCTCAGTTGTATCACTATATCTTTCAGTCTTTAAGTCAGTCACACATAGTTATTGTACTCTGATGGTTTTGCAAAAGGTCTTCATCTCCAACAAGATTCATAGGAGAGAGCATTTTGACAAGCAGTGATGTCTGATCAGTTTACATTATACCAGGCAGCTAACTGGATAAGATATTTTAAAATCCCAATTTAAAAAACCTGCTGCTATTATAAAAGTATTTAACAAAAGATGAAATACTGAGTCAACTTGTAAATATAGTTTTAAAGTTTATGGGTTATTATTATTATCATCATTTTTTTTTTGGCTCTGAAATATCATTGATCCGTTAGCTTTCTAGATAAAGCCCAGCCCTTCCCCTCAAGCTACTAATGATTGACAGCAATTGAATAAATGCCCTCTGTGAGTAAAACGAAAATATGTTACTTTTCTCTCGTTTGGTTTCCCCAGAAGTTAGAGATGCTTAACTCTGAGCAGCCTTATCAGGTAAATAAAATGACTGTCTCCTGACATTTGCAATAATCTTCATA
>NW_011478730.1:14591-24860 GCF_000754665.1 Bison bison bison | reverse complement strand
CACAGTCAGGTTATAGCCATGATTCATAATCAGAAGAGTCAGCTGGTTATACATTGTAGCCTACACCAACGGGTGCCATGAAGATGACAAAGGTGACACTGCACGGGGGGGTTACTGCATTCTTTTTGGCGACGGGAGATCTTGGTATGGAATCTGGTGTTTATCAGTCCAGGAGGCCAGTTCGGCCGTAGGTATGTTATCCCCATGGCTAACAGGCACATAGTCCAAAGCTCACTGAAAGTGCAAGATGGAGTTTCCTTCTTTCTCAAAATGGAGTCAGCTCGGCCTGTTCCTTTCCTCCCTCAGTTTCACTGAGTTAGACAAGGCTGTGGTCCATGTGCTCAGTCTGCATAGTTTTCTGTGATTGTAGTTTTCCTTCTGTCTGCCCTCTGACGGATAAGGAGAAGAGGCTTATGGAAGCTTCCTGAGGGGAGAGACTGACTGTGGGGGGAACTGGGTCTTGTTCTGGTGGGTAGGGCCATGCTCAGTAAATCTTTACTCCAACTAAGTAATTAGTCCAATCCAAAGTATTTAATCCAATTAAAATATTTTTCCAATAATTATTATTATCAATGTATTTACTTTTGGTTGCACTGGGTCCTCTTTTCTGCTCACAGGCTTTCTCTAGCTGCTGCCAGGTGGGGACTACCTTTCCTGGTGCACAGGCTCTAACCCCACTGGCTCCAGTAGTTGCAGCACAAAGGCTCAGTAGTTGCTGCTGGAGGGCGCTAGAGCACAGAAACGGATGACTTAAATACTGCGTTCTACATCAAGCTTTTTCCTAGGCATAGTTTGGTTCTCGCAGGGTCAGAATTTTGAGAAAGTTAGCTTTGTCTAATTGTACATGGCAGGGAGAATCCCAAAACTGGGAGGAAGTTCCCTTACTTTCAGGGTAAAAGGGCTCCACGTGCACTCCGGGAGGCTCACCACAGCTGCTGGCAGGTGTGTCTCCACTTGCCTACACCCTCTTTCTGATCCTCCAGTACTCAGCGGTTTCCACGCTCCCCCAACCCGCCCCGCCCCCCTCCGCCCCAGGAAGTTTGTTGGGCTGGGGTGGACAGGAGAAGAGAGGGTATCCTCAAGGCAGAAGAGGCCTCAGCAGCTGCTCTGCTCAGTCGGTGTGTCCCCTGTTCTCCACTGCAGGCTTGCAGTTGAGCGGCCAAGAAGGCAGGTCAGCTGCGATGGGGCACGGCCTTATGGCAAGGAGTCCGCAGCGATCTGGACTGGGAGAAATCCTCCCACTCTCTCTCCTGGAGCGTCCCATCAAGCCGAGGAGGCCTACGTGGAAGCCTTCTGGCGAGCAGCCGACGGAAGAGCAGCCAAATTGTGTCGCGGATATCTTGGCTCCCTGTCCAGCAAAGCCACATAAAAATACCGAGAGAGTCTGAGGGAAATAGAAAAGAGTGGCTGCAGGGACTTCTCTGGCAGTACAGTGGTGAAGACCCTGCGCTCCCAATGTAAGCTAGGCCGCGGGTTCTATCGCTGCTCGAGGAACTGAGTTCCCACATGACCCGTAGGAAGAGCCAGGGTAGCCAAAAAGAAAAAGAAAAGAGACCTTGGAAAGAAAGCCATAGTAAATCAAGACGAATTAAAATCGAGAAAGTTGAGTGTGGAGCACTGTGGTGCTTGTGAGCGTCCAGCATGGCGTACCGGGGCCAGGGCCAGAAGGTGCAGAAGGTGATGGTGCAGCCCATCAATCTCATCTTCAGATACTTGCAAAATAGATCACGGATTCGGGTGCGGCTTTATGAACAAGTGAATATGCGGACAGAGGGCTCTATCATTGGTTTTGATGAGTGTATGAGCCTCGTATTAGATGACGCAGAAGAGATTCATTCTAAAACAAAGTCAAGAAAACAACTGGGTCGGATCATGCTAAAAGGAGATAACATTACTCTGCTCCAAAGTGTCTCCAACTAGAAGTGACAGATGAAGTGAGAAATTGTTTGGCAATACCGTTGGTTTTTTTAGGTGTCCTTTGTTAGAGATGTAGTTCTAAAACATGTATTCATATTGTTCTGCTCACCCTTATGTTATCACCAGATGACAATAAATGCTGTGGGACTGTTTTCATCAAAAAAAAAAAAAAAAAAATCTAGAAAGTTGAAAGAGAACTTCTACATAGCCGACTCATCCGTGTATGTGTACACAATAAATAACAGTAAGATGATGAGTGGTGGGTGGGTACGTAGCTATGTGCTCGGGAAAAAATTTTTAGGAAGAAAAAGAAATGCTGGAAAGAAAAACCCGGTTGGAACGGTTTGCGTCTTTCTCGGTCTGGGCGTTTCCGGGAGCTTTGGGCCACGCGCTTGTTTCGGTTCCACCGCGAGACGGCGCACACGCGCAGCAGGAAGAAGGCGCGTGTGTGGGCGGGGCATGCAAATTGCTTGGCTGTCTGCTGGGGGCGGGGGGGGGTGTGCCGTGGGAGACCAGAAAGCCTAAAGGCGCCCAACAAATGAAACGACCCGACGAACGATGGACGTCTTAGAAGTTGTGGCACTAGGACACCGTGCAGTCTAGGGGAGAGGGCGGGCCTTCGTTTGAGGCCGACTTTGCTCACCGTGAGCTAAATGGAGGTGAGGGGAGGACGGTAGCGGCCAAGCCCGAGGCGAAAGTATCGCTTCTCGGCCTTTTGGCTAAGATCAAGTGTAGTATCTGTTCTTATCAGTTTAATATCTGATACGTCCTCTATCCGAGGACAATATATTAAATGGATTTTTGGAGCAGGGAGTTGGAATAGGAGCTTGCTCCGTCCACTCCACGCATCGACCTGGTATTGCAGTACTTCCAGGAACGGTGCACCCCCTACGGGGAATAATCTGTGTCATCACAAAGACAGGCGGTCTGGGAGACGAGCTGGGAAGTCAGGCTTGGGTTCCCGCCGGCGCATGCTGCTGTTAAAGATACATCTTTTTGTCTCAGTGGCACTCGCGGTTTGCGGGGGCATGTGTGTCATGGTCCCGTTTACGGTGCAGGTTTGCTACTTCTGGCCGCCGGGCCGTTACAGCGCACCCATGTGGGCGGCCCAGCCCCGGTAGAGGTTGGGTGCTCCCAAACCAGGGCTCGGACCGCTGGCCCTTACGTGGCTCGGGGCAGCCTGAGCCACTGGACAGCCAGGGAAAAAGGCCTCTTGCCTTTTTTCCTCTTTTTTCTTTCTCTTTCTTTTCCCTGGTTTCTTTCGACATCGCACAGGCTGTTCCCGGTTGAGTGTTTCTGGAGGCAGCTTTTGGTGCGAGACTCAAGCAAGTGCTCATAAATGCCGCCGGGTGAAGTGGGCTTGATGCTTTTGATCCTCGGACCGACTGGGGTCCGGGAAGCCAAGTGGACAGTCGCGTGCGGGGGGCGTCGTCATTCACCGCTTCACCTCTCTGCGTCACGTTGAAAAGAAAGGAGGATGGCCGCCACAGCCCAGGAGATGGCGCCAGACACAAAAGCCGAAGCCCAGGGAGCGAAGGTCTGTCCGGTCCTTAGACCTGAGCCACGTCGGCCAGCTCTAGTTGAACCAGTACAGACCGAGCCGAGAAGGGCACATCCCGAAGGGACACTGGGACCGGACCTGCCCAGCCCAGCCCGAGCGAGCACCAGCCGGATGCACGTGCTCAGCTCCCAGCGCGACGGGTGCCGAGCCTTCGGCTTTGTCCGTGCCCAGCTCCAGGGGGATTGATAGCAGTCACGGTGCCCAGGCAGGCCCGCGGACCAGCCACCATGGGTGCGCGGAGGAAGAGGTCGGGGCTCCACCACACAGGAAGGCCTTGAGTAAGGTCGTAGGCGGTGAAGTAGGTGGCAGTGGCCGACAGTCATCAACAAAGATGGCTGGGAGGCCATGCCACAGGGTCCCGGTGCCCTCGTGCCGCACCATCTTCACAAGGCCATCTTCGGTGACAGTGGAGCGAGTGGGGTCCGGAAAGCAGGTGGCGCAGAGGGGCTTTGGGGTTTCCCTGGTGGCTCGGCGGTAAAGAGTCCACCTGCAGTGCAGGAGACCCAGGAGAGGCGGGCTCAGTCCCTGGGTCGGGAAGACAGATCCATCCATCCCCGGGAGGAGGGCATGGCAACCCACTCCAGTATTCTTTTTGCCTGGAGAATCCCATGGACCGAGGAGCCTGGCGGGCTACGGTCGCAAGGAGTCGCACACGGACTCAAGCGCCTTCGCCCGCCCGCAGAGGGGCTCCAGGACCCCACTACTGTCCAGGAGGCACTTATTTCCCTGTGGATGGGCGAGAGGAGGGCACTTCGGCGTCGGAGATGCTTCGGAGTCTGGAGGGGGAGGCATCAAGTCACTGCGCACCAAGGGGCGCTGAGACTGCAAGCATAGTATCTTCACCACGGGAAGGGGTCGGGGGGGGGGGGGGTTGTCATGAAGAGGAAGGTGACCACAGCCCCGGCTCCGCATGTCACCATTTGTTGGAGGGGACCGATGCCCCCAGGTTGCCTGGCCGGCCATCTTGTATAGCTCCGGTTCTGGCTCTAGGCCGGCGCTGGCGCGGCGCAGGCTACCGGGGACGGAGGGCTCGCTAGACATCAAGACCGACTCTACCTTGTATTTTTGAAATCGGTTTCGACGGTACAAGTGGAGAGAAACTTCAGAGCGAGCGGATGCGCTTCTTGTTTTTCTCCTGCCTCAGGATCAGCCCAACCCCCCGCCCTCCCCCCGCCTCTTGTTTTTGACAGAATATACCTTTAGTTCTGCACATACAAGCCCTTCCCCCCTCTTTTCTGGGAGAAATACATTTTCAGGGCGTGGACTGCGAAACGGCATACATTGCAAAGACAGAAACAAAGAAGGTCACACAGTCTTTGCATTTTCAGCTGTTGAGATACTATTTTTGAGCGTTGAGGTTACTTCCAGCGGAGAAACCAGAGCTATTATTAATCAGCCAGAATGCTACAGGGATTGAATACATGGCCCTTTCTCCGTCAGCACGTTCTCTGTTCTGTTAAGTCACCTGAAGTTCCTTCCATGTTGTATCTCTATTTGAAATGTCTGTCATGCATGGAGTCCGTTCTGACCGGCTGTTCCATTTTGGTGAACAGCCAGCGCGCTCTTTTTAGTCTGTCAGCTGCACCGATTTCTTCATTTTGAGGGGTTGGAGTCCTTCTAAACCCAGAAAATCTAGCGGTCTTTCACTTAGCGAAAGCACACGAGGTGGTATTTTTAGTGCCAGAGGTTTTGAAGGGAGTTGACTGTATAAGGTCAAGATCGGTTGGCCTTGAAAATGGAATGTCTTACTTCCTGCTACAATAATTCTCTCAGGAACACGAGCACTTCACGTAATCACACGAGCATTTAAACCTCCCTCTTGGAATCCTTGTTCCAGGTCAGTATTTGGTGGTGCTCCCTTTCATTTTCCCCAGGACCCTCATTCGCTAGTTAATACCTTCCGCGTATTCCTTTTCATACTGAGGAATTCGACTAGCTTCCGCCATCTCAGCAGTGGGAGAAGGAAATGCTCTCTCCCTCACTAAATGTATACCAACTACTGCTTGCTTTCGGGCATTACCTGTAAATCCTTTGAGTTGCTTCCAGATGCATGTGCTGCACTTAAGAGCCACTTTTGTGCCCCTGAGCCCTCGCTGGAGGGTCTGCGGCTAAGGGCCTCAGCAGAACCGAACGTCCCTCCCCCTCCTCCTCCAAGCGTGTCGATGGAGTGTCACTAAACTGCGGGCTCCTTCAAAAATGCCTGTAGTAAGAACAAGTTACTGAACACAGGCTCCTTCAAAAAAGAAAGCTGCTGCGGCCACACTTCGGGGTCTTACTAACATAGTCTCGGGCCGGAAGTGCACATGCATACCTGTAAAAGACAGCAGACTCCTTACGGGACCGCTGGTGGTAGAAACACTTTGCTGCGAACGCTTATCTATGTAAGGCCGCGTTTCTCCCGGAAGCCTCCCAGCGAAGAGTCTCCCGTCTCTCATGCAGCAATAAAACAACAAAGAGAAGGCGAAAAAAACGACAAAGCCTCTGAAAACCCACCGGGCACAGAACGCTCGCCTCTAAAGACTAACAAACCAAAGCGGGAAAACACTCCACAACACAAGGGGTAAAGAAAAAAACCGCCCCAGCGCAAAGGCCATAAAAATTTACACAAGCGGAGCAAAAAGAAAGGCCAGCAAGCTGCACTTCCTCGTCTCACTGTTACTTTAGGCTCTCAAGCTTTACGACAGACTGTCTGCTCTTTTCGTACCAAGATTGATTTCCCCCGAGGGGGGTGCACCGTTCCTGGAAGTACTGCAATACCAGGTCGATGCGTGGAGTGGACGGAGCAAGCTCCTATTCCAACTCCCTGCTCCAAAAATCCATTTAATATATTGTCCTCGGATAGAGGACGTATCAGATATTAAACTGATAAGAACAGATACTACACTTGATCTTAGCCAAAAGGCCGAGAAGCGATACCGGTTGCCTCAGCCTGGCCGCAGCCGCCCTCGCTCCATCCCCATTCAACCCACGGTGAGCGCCCTGAACCACACTCCTTGTCTGATTCCTTTTGCGTCGTTGACAGTGCTGTCAGCGGACTCCTGTGCAGGCCTTTTTGTCCTCTACCTTTGAAAGGACAAGTTCTAGGTCCTTAATTGCTCCGCCATTCCCGCGCCGAACAGCCATTTCTCATCTGCATGCTCCGCCTTCTGCCGCCCGAGGGGGCGGGGCTACCGCGGGCGGACTCCACCCTCCGGACCGCCTCCTCGCGCCCGGAGCCCGCCTCCCGACCCAGGGGCGGCTGCCGGAGACCGCGGGGGAAGCGCTGACACGGAAGCAGCTCTCACGGACCGAGCCCCAGAAATCAAGAACTCGCTTTTGTCGCTCATTCCCCGGCTCGCGCTGCACTCGCAACCATTGCCTCCTACACGCTGAGCTAGTGCCCGACACCCGTCACGGTTACCGCGGCTCTAACGGCCAGCACCACACCCCCTCGCCCCTCCTTGCTCCCGGCCGCTCTGCTCGCGTCCGTGTTCTCCCGCCCGTCCTCTGCCCCACAGTTCGGGTCCCCTGGGGCGGCGGGGTGGGGGGTGGGGGATTCGTCCTGACAAGGGATGTCCTGGGGGACAGTCGTTGGAATCGAACAGTGCCCGTCGCGATCACTTGGCAGCTCCGTTTCTCAGTGCGTGATGCGCTCCCGCGGAATTTGCTCCAGTCGGGGTGCAGGGACTGAAGGGTCTGCGAAGGGCGCCCGGCCCCGGGGCACAGCGCTCTGCGGAGGCCGCTCGGGTGCCCCTTGTGCCCTCACGGCGGTGCGGGGCCGTGGCGGTCCCGGCCACCCTCGCCGCAACGGAGCCCTGAAGCTCGGGAGATCAGGGACGGTGACTGGAAGAGCAGGGCAAGCGTTCTCCGGCAGCGCCTCGTCCCCCAGCCTCGCCAACAACCCCGCGTGGCATCAGCCTTGGGAATGCTTTTTCGGTGGAGGGTGGGGAAAGCGCGAGGGGTGGATCTCTCAGGTGAAAACGGTACCTCGGCCTAGCTCGGATATGCGGTTTTCTCTCGTGGGTAAATAAAGTTGAGCGTCCCATCCTGTTTCAGAGAAGCCTTTACATTTTCTCTCTGTGAGCTTATTAGTAACCTCCCTGTCGGTGGTCTTCGACCCTCTTCCCTATTCCTGCCGGCTTTTCGGTTGGGCTTTGCTTAAAGTGATGATGATTGCATTGTTTAAAGGTTCCGTTTTTATATCGTCATATTTATCGATTTTAAAAAAGATATCTTTCACATTTTGAGTCGAAAGGACTTATGAAGTCATTTCCTAAATCTTCCTCTAGGTCTTCTTCTTCTTCTCCCTCAACATCTACGTCGTCCAGCCGGGGGGATACTTTCCCGGGGTTGGGTGGTCGTGTTCAGTCGCGCCCGACTCTTGGCGACCCCGTGGACTGTAGGCCCGCCAAGCTCCTCTGTCCATGGAATTTTCCAGGCAAGAATCCTGGAGCGGGTTGCCATTTCCTGTTCCTCCTCCAGGGCATCTTCCCCACGCGCACGAATGGAACCCGCGCCTCTTGCGTCTCCGCGTCGGCAGGCAGATTCTTGACCACCGCCCCACCTTCCTCTGGAGCACAGTGTGAATGAGCGAGTTTTCCCTTCATACCACCTGTTTGAGATGCCACCTGTAAGCCTCAACGGCGTCCCATGTGCATTTTGGAGTCATAGGCCTGGACTTGCCTTTAAAATGTAGCAGAGCTCACAGCCCTAACCACCTTTGATACTCCGAGGCCACGGGTTGACCGATCCCGTCCATGCAGACGGTGGGTGGTACACCCAATCAGACAGAGCCCGACACTGAGAGGTGACCCTTCAAGGCCAAGTAGGAATCCCTTACAGGAATGACCTTTCTCCGGAGAACGGATGCCGGTTCCGGAAGTGACGGGCACTATGGAGTGGACCGACCTTCTGCCCGACCAGGAGGCCGAGTCGAGAAGGCGCCTGCCTTTACCCCTGGGACATGGGTTTGCCTGAGAGTACACAGATGTGAGTGTCGGAGCTGGGGTCCGGGCTGGCCGCCTTCACCACCGGTTCTGACAACCGGTCATTAACCACCCGAGACTCGACCCACCAGGGCCTGTGCTGGGTCCCAGGGCCAGACACCGCTCCTGTTCCCCGGCCCCGGACGTGTCCCGCCCAGGAGCCGAATGGCCGGGACCCCACCCCCACCCCCACCCCCGCCGGTGTGATGAGGAAGGGACCCTGTGTGTGCTCAGTCGCTCAGTCCCGTGCGACTCTTTGCGACCCCGTGGACGGTAGCCTGCCAGGCTCCTCTGTCCATGGAATTTTCCAGGCGAGTAACTGCAGCGCGTTGCTGTTTCGTTTCCTACTCCAGGGGATCTTCCCGACCCAGGGATCGAACCCGCGTCTCCTGCGTCTCCCGCACTGGCAGGCGGAGTCTTTGCCACTGCGCCACCTGGGAAGCTCTTGAGGGAACTGTTGGGAGGTGGACGACTGGGTGCGGCTCCCACCTGGTGTGACCTCCTCAGGGCTCCAGGCCTCTCCCGTGTGGCTCGGGGTCCCTACCCGGACACACCCAATAAGTGAGAAGGTGCGAAGAACAGACAGGAAGCCAGCCGAGTCAGGAAGGCCTTCCAGACCCGGGAGACGGCCTACGGGACAGGTTAGAGTTTCACTGGGGGCGCTGGCGGTGTGCTGGCCGGTCATGTTGACATGAGGGGGCGAACCTGGAGGCAAGAGCCTCGGCGAGAACGCAGAGGTGCAAAGCAAGGGGGCACGCTGGGGGAAGGAGGGCCGTGGCCTGCACCCCGCTGACCCGCCGAGACGCCGCGAGGGTGTGATCTGGGCCTCACAGCTGCTCCGGGGAACGCTTGCTTCTAGTGGGCTCTTTCTTACAGTCATCATCCCCCAACCCCACGTCTCTCCGCTCACAGACTCCTTCCGTATCCCAGACTGGGCCGGCTGGCTTCAGCTTCTCCGGGGGGAACCAGCACGGCCCTGCCGTGCCCCACCTCTACCCAGGCCGGAGCCCTCCTAGCTCAGATCAAGGCGCTTCTCTGACCCCTCTGTACGGTGCCCGTCAAGGCGGCTCTCCACCCGAGTTTCACGGAGGAGAAAGCAGCTGGCGGTGTGTGATGGAGAGTCTGACTCTGCCTTGAGGTTATGGCCGAGAGCTGCTAAGCCTCGCCCTTCCCTCGTCCCCTCTCACCCTGGACCCCGGCAAGCTGATGAGAAAAGTCTCCCGCCGGCCGCCCCTCTGCTCAGCACTGTCCACTTAAAAAGAAAGAAAAAAAAAAAATCCACGACCTAGAAGTTGAGACTTGCGTTTTATTCAGCGGGAATATTTAGGACTTCCAGCCCCGGGGTCAGCGTCTGAAGCGACCCTGAGAGAACCGCCAGGAGGAGGTGGGCGGTGGCGGGAGGAGCCAGGTGACACACAAGTTTTGCCACAAAGGGCAGGCGGTCTGAACGTCAAAAGGTGTTTCCTATTCTGTATATGAAAGAAAACCAGGCATCCCAAGTTGAGGAATTTAGCGCGTTTCCATTCGTGGGGAGATGCTCGAGCCTGGGCTCACGGAAATCATGCCTTTGATGCGCATCTCAGCGCTCCGGGGCCACCATCCTGTGCTTTTCACGTCCCGGGCTTCCTCGGGGCTCACCTGGAGGGAGTGGCCGCAGTGGGATGGCCGCTAGACGGCAGGTAGTCTTTCAGTCCCGAGCAGGGCTCACCGGCCCGCCCTCCCGTGGTGGCCGCGATTGCTGATGACTGCGACGTCCTTGTTTACCGATGCGGAGGGAAGTGTTCCATTTCTCACCACCATCAGAACACCGACCTGGCCTCCTTTCCT
>NW_011478730.1:0-12988 GCF_000754665.1 Bison bison bison | reverse complement strand
GCCATTCCCTTCTCCAGGGGATCATCCCGACCCAGGGGTCGAACCCGGTCTCCTGCATTGCAGGCAGATTCTTCCTACCATCTGAGCCACCAGGGAAGCCCGTCTTAGACCCATGTGATTCTAATGAATGTCTGTTGTGTCCTCGGGCTATGCCACACTTTCAGAAGTTGTGCCCTGCCCCCTTCCCTTCTGTTTCGGAAACACCTGTGGAGCTTGGAAGTACAGCGAGCCTCGGGCCCCTCCTGAGACAGTCCGGTCCAATTGATCTCGGGAGACCTAGGCCCGCAGTGGCTTGGAGCGGCGCTTGGGTTCCCAGCCGGAGGTTGGGGCTGGGGCGCGGCGGTGAAAGCCCCGGGTCCTAGCCGCTAGACCCGTGGTCAGTGACGAGGACCCTGGCCCTTCGGCTCTGCACAAAGGAATTCCCAGGGAGACGGAAAGTAGTGGAACAAGTGGGGCATTTATTAAGAGGAAAAGAGTACGCTATGTGTGGATAGGCACACGGGCAGACGCAGAGGGAGAGTCCCCGAGTCGCGCCCTTGTAGTGGCTTTGATTACTTTTTGAGTTTATTTTTTAAGTCTTTCGGCCACAAGGCGTGTGGGAACCATAGCTCCCCCACCAGGGATCGAACCTTCACCCTCTGCGTTGGAAGGCAAAGTCTTAACCACCGGACCACCGGGGAAGTCCCTTGAACTGCTTTTACGAGGCATTTCTCTAGGTTTCCTTTGGCCGATCATTTGGATTCATTTGGTTCACAGGCCATATTTGGTATATCTCAGGGTCCTTCCATAGGTGTGCATGCATCTCTTAGCCAAACTGGATTCTACCCAAGAGGCCTGTGGGTAGCCTAGCGTTAGTTAGCATCACTCCCCTTTGACCTCCAAGGAGCCTCTCTGGGCCTGTGTGGTCTGGGAGGTCTCCTGACTTCCAGAAAGAGAAATGTGTGGTCTGGGCGCTCGCCCAGCCCGCTCGCCCTCATTGCCCTGCCCTTGGCCTCTTGGAAGCTTTTGGTCAATAGAGAATGCATCTCCAACTGCTTTACCCTGGGATGGGGGTGGGGAGCGGCAGGTACCTCCCGCCTCACCATGGCCGGTCGGTGGTGCCTGGTGCCCGGGACCCAGGTACGATCTCAACGAGAGCCCTGGACACCACCCCACCACCACACCACACCCGCGCCCACAGTAGGTCTAGAAGGGAAAATTTTCCTTCCCTGTGAGGAAAGACCTTTGCAGGGAGGACGACATTGGCCTGTAATTTGTTTGGTCGGGCCCAGCCAGTCTCAGGGCTACCCGAAGAAACCTGAATTCAATCGCCTACGCCTACATCGGAGGGGGTGTCCAAGCTATTCTCTTGCGCGGCCACGTCGGGTGGTATTTCTACCAGAGAATGGTCACCGTCCAGCTAACTGTCGGTTGGGGTCAATGTGAGGGGCGGAGGGCGCGTGAGTGAACCAGGCATATCTAGGAAACGGTCCAGGGTAGAACCAATTCTGACTCCGTGTTGGACTTTAACCTTGGGTTTTCGTTGCTTTTGTTATTATCATCGTACACAATGGCCTGCCCCCAGAGAACCGTGCCCCTCTGCCCGACTGTTAAAAGCATCTTTGGTCGGCTCACAGGAGGGCTGATCTGACCCTACCCACCCGTGTGCACGACTCTACCAAAGAAGAGATCCGCATATCCCCCACCCCCACCCCACCCCGCAACGCTGGCCATCCCAGGAGATGCTTTTGCAAGACTGATGGCCCCTTTTAGTTTATTCCTCTCCGCCTCTCCCTCTCTCCTCGGCCTTTTTTGTACTTTGCTTCCTCATCGCTTCCCTCTCTCTGGTTCCATGAAAGAACCTGGCCTCTAGACCCCAATAAGACAGTTATTGTGAGGCATTAGTCCGCCGTCCTCTCTGGGACCAACTGGAGTCGGAACCAGAAACAAACGGCAGCCAATATATGGGAGATCTGGCAGATAACCGAGTTTCAGGAGATATGGAGGAGCTTGGGAGACAGAAGAGATGGGTGCGAGGCACGAGAGAGGAGGATGGAGCCTGATGAGACTCACCCTGATCGCTTCAGACCTGAGTGTCAGGGCTTCCAAAATCTCTGTTGCCTGTGAGTTTAGGACAGCGCCTTCTGTACAAAGCACACAGGAAAAGACCAAAAGTTCAGACAGGAACAACTCACTCCTATGGCACAATAGAAAAGACCGTTCCAGAAACCAGTCTGCAGATTAAAAAAAAAAAAACAAGGGGCGGATGGCGGGGGTGGGGGGCGGGTGATGGTGGCGAGGGGAAGCTTCCTAAATGAAACCTGAAGGTTAAAGAATCAAACGATTGACTCTTTAGAAAAGACCTCACGCTGGGAAAGATCGAAGGCAGAAGGAGAAAGGGAGGCTAGAAGATGAGATAGATGGTTGGATGGCATCAGCCATACGAGTTTGAGCAAGCTCTGGGAGTTAGTGATGAACAGGGAAGTGTCGCGGTCCGGGCGCAGGTTGGAAAAGAATTTCCAGACATGAGACAAAATGAGAGGGAAATAACGTTTATTAGAATGGGAGACGCTGTTAGAACAGTGGGCCGGCTCAAGAGAGACCCGACGTTGAGCAGGAGTCCACAGTCCACTTTTATACCCAGGGTACACAGAGTGGGATAGGGGTCTTGCGGGTCACTGGGTTGGAGGGAACAGTGAGGCAAATATCTTCTCCCTATGCGGTAGGAGGGGAGACAGGTTATACTGCTCACGAGGACCTGAAATCCATTAATGGTTACGACATGGGGGAAGGAGAGGCCGAGAATGGTCTGGTTTTTCTGTTCCTGCATTCCAAGAAGACTCTCGTAGGTTTTATCTGCTCTTTCGCCCTTGGGTCACCACAGGAAATAGACAGGGAAAAGCCAAGCACAACTAAGCAATTGAATCAAACTGAAAGAATCAAAATCAGCCTAAAAGAAAACAAAACAAAGACAGGGGGAAAGCCACACAAACCCCACAGCCCAAGTGAAAAACACAAAAGAGAAGAGAAATCTTCCGAGGAGAAAGGCCAGAAAAGAAACAAGTCCA
Organism: Bison bison bison; assembly: GCF_000754665.1. Lineage (NCBI taxonomy): Eukaryota > Metazoa > Chordata > Mammalia > Artiodactyla > Bovidae > Bison > Bison bison. Next base: position 9,941 of record NW_011478730.1, on the reverse strand, counting down.
CCATTTGGGGGTGCCGGTTTTGTCCTCAGAGAGAATGCACCATTCCTGGGAAGTGCTGCAACACAGAGCAGGCTCCGATGCCAACTGCTTGCCCCCAAAACTCCCGTAACAGTATTGTTCCCAGATAGAGGAGGTATCAGATGTTAAGCCGGTAAAGAACAGATGCTACACTCGATCTCAGCCAAAAGGCGGAGAAGCAATGGTGCTCTTTCAGGTGGCAGCCACCATCCTCCCCTCCTCTCCATTCAGCTCACCGTGAGCAACCTACCCGTCAGTCGTCAGTCAACATTCCTGGCTCTCTAGCCCATGTCCACTCCAGACCAGTGAAACAACTTGTTCTCCACATTCTGGTCAATTCTCACATCTCTTCTGGCTCCCTGGCCCCCATCCTTCCCGGGACAATGACTCTCTATGTGCATGACCCACCCTCCTCCACCCTGAGGGCGCGGCCAGCATCCTCAGGCTCTGCCCATGCATCACAGGTGCCAGCTCCGGTCCGAAGGCAGGGGGACTGTGCTTGGGGCGCGGGAGCTGCAGGACAAGAACGGTCCGGGTGCTCCCGAAGCCCGAAGTGAGCCCGGGGTCGTGGCTGTGCATCCGGGGGAGCCGCGTGAGCCCCAGGCCGCCAGACACCAGACTCCTTCCCACGGTCCCGGCCAGGCTCCTTAACTGAGACCCTGGGACGGTAGCTCAGCTGGTAAAGAATCTGCCTCCAATTCAGGCGACCCCAATTCGATTCCTGGGTCGGGAAGATCCCCGGGAGAAGGGATAGGCTACCGGCTCCAGTACCGTTGGGCTTCCCTGGTGGTGAAATCTGCCTGCAGGGGATCTGTGGGAGACCTGGAGTCCATCCCTGGGTAGGGAAGATCCCCTGCAGAAGGGAACGGCTACCCACCCCAGTATTCTTGCCTGGAGAATTCCACGGACAGAGGAGCCTGGTAGACTACAGTCCATGGGATGGCAAAGAGTCGGACACGACTGAGCGACTTTCACATCACCAGGCGGGCGCTCTTGTCTTTTCTCCGGTCTCCGCAAAGCCCCTAGAGAGCTGCAGGTTCTGTGAAACTAGCACAGTCGGCCCTCCCCCTGACCGACTCTCTAGTTCTGTCAGACCTGAGGGGAAAGACCCCCCACCCCCCACCCCGGGGACTGCCCCGCAGGACAGCCACCTGGCAGTCACTGCCCTGCATTCTTTGCTATGATCACACCCACTTGGCTACTGGACACCCTAGAGAGGACTGACGCTGTTATCATCCTCGTTTCACTGTCGTGATCAACGAGACCAGAGAGGCTAAGAAACTTGCCCTGGGTCACACGGCTAGCAGGCAGCTGACCTGCGGGGTTGACCACCGTGTCCCAAGACCTCGCCCGGTCCTGGAGCACAGGCCCCGCTCACTGATGGTGCCTCCGAGGGGGAAGCCACCAGAAGAGGAAGGCGACTTGGAGGGGCGCAGGGTTGCTGGCGACACACGCGCCGGTTTGCTGGCGCCAGGCCCACAAACTTATAGCGTTTCTATAAGGGTGGGTGGCACCTGGGGTCACGGCCTCACCTGACCCTGCCTCGGCTCCTGGCTCCGTGACTCCCTGCCGCCCTGGGTTTTCCCTCTCCCCTGTGGGAGGGAGAGGGTGGGACGGGGGGGTGACCTGTTTCACACCTTCTCAGGGAACCCTAATAACGTGCCGGCCAGATTAGCTCGGAGGCCCCCTCTGGACATGCCTGGCAGGAGTCAGCCCTCAACTAGCAAACACTAGGGAGAAACAGTGACTTTGCCAGACACTTCTCTGAGCCGTCATCTCCTGGCGGGAATCTCGGTTCTAAGAAAACCTAACGTGGGCCCGTTTTCAGCCATCCCCCTCCCTTCTGCCACCAGAGGCGCCCCTCTGTGCCCCAAGATGGTTTTGAGTTTGTGAGTATCTAGCACCAGACAGACATGTCATATACAAATACACACACACACACACACACACACACACACACACACACACACGTAAATATGGACATGCTTTTTTAACTCCGCTTACCCACAACCCCACTTGCTCCAGGCCTTATCCCTCTCCGCCCTCCACCCCAACCCTCCTCTCACACCCCGCTTAGCCGAAACTGTTCCTATTGTTCAGTGCCAAGTCGTGTCAACTCTTCCTTGACCCCATGGACTGCAGCACACCAGGGTTCTCTGTCCCTCACCATCTCCCAGAGATTTTCCAAGGTCATGTCCAGTGAATCGGTGATGCCACCCTACCCTCTCATCCTCTGTCACCCTCTACTCCTTCTGCCTTCAATCTCTCCCAGCATCAGGATCTTTTCCAAGGAGTCAGCTCTTCGCATCGGGTGGCCATAGTATCGGAGCTTCAGCTTCAGCACCAGTCCTTCCAAGGAGAATTCAGGGTTGACTTCCTTTAAGGTGGACTGCTTTGATCTCCTTGCAGTCCAAGGGACGCTCAGGAGTCTTCTCCTGCACCACAGTTCCAGAGCATCAGTTCTTCGGCCTCTGCCTTCTTTATGGTCCAGCTCTCACACCCGTACACGACTACTGGAAAGACCACAGCCTTGATTGGACGGGCTTCTGTTGACCAAGTGATGCCTTTGCTTTTTAACACACTGTCTAGGTTTGTCACAGCTTTCCTGCCAAGAAGCAATCGTCTTCTGATTTCCTGGCTGCAGTCACCATCCTCGGTGATTTTAGAGCCCAAGAAGAGGAAATCTGTCACTGTTTCCACATTTTCCCTTTCTATTTGCCAGGAAGTGATGGGACCAGATGTCATGATCTTAGTGTTGTTTTCTTTCGTTCTTTCTTTTTTAACACTGAGGTGTTTTTCTTCCAAATTATTTATGGTTTACTTTTGGCTGCACTGGGTCCTTGTTGACACATGCAGGCCTTCTCTAGTTGCGAGCACGGGCTACTCTCTACTTGTGGCTTATGGGCTCTAGAGTGCAGGCTCAGTAGTTGTGCCGCAGGGGCTTCGTTGCCCCGTGGCCTGTGGCATCTTCCTGGACCAGGGATTGAACACATGTCCCCTGCATTGGCAAGCAGATTCTTAACCGCTGGGCCACCAGGGAAGTCCAATGTTGAGTTTTAAGCCAGCTCTTTCACTCTCCTCCTTCACCCTCAGCAAGAGGCGCTTTAGTTTCTCGTCCCTTTCTGCCATTAGAGTGGTATCATCCGCAGATCTGAGGTTATTGATATTTCTCCCGGCGATCTTGGTTCCAGCTTGTGACTCATCCAGCCCGGCATTTCGCATGACGTGCTCCGCGTAAAAGTTAAATAGACAGGGTGACAAGAAACAGCCTGGTCGGACTCCTTTCTCAATTTTGAACCAGTCACTTGTTTCGTGGAAGGTTATAACTGTTGCTTCTTGACCCGCATACAGGTTTCTCAGGAGACAGGTAAGATGGTCTGGTATTCCCATCTCCTTGAGAGTTTTCCAGTTTGTTATGATCCACGCAGTCAAAGGCTTGAGCCGACTCAATGAAACAGAGGTAGAGGTATTTCTGGGTTTCCCTTGCTTTCTCTAGGATCCAGCGAATGTTGGCGACTTGATCTCTGGTTCCTCTGCATTTTCTAAACTCAGCTTAAACATCTGGAAGTTCTCAGTTCACGGACTCCTGAAGCCTAGCTTGGAGGATTTTTGAGCATAACCTTACTAGCACGAGAGATGAGTGCAATCGTCCCCTGGTGCCTGGGCAGATTCCCACAGCAGCTGCTTTTCCCACCACACTATCCGGTGCACTTAGATCAGCGCCCAGCACCTAGATCTTGGTCGAATGCCAGAGTCAATGGGAAAGGACGAAAGAAGATAACATGGGGAAGTCGTTCTGGTTTATACATGATTTGAACTTTGTGCTGACCTGAACAGCCTGCCTTGTGTATCCAAAAGACACAGTGGCTCTTACTTTAGGCCCTCTTCTCTTCTAAGTGATAATAACTCCAAGTAATAATACAACTTCTTCAGTGGCACTGACCTCTGTCAGTCAGTCACCTGTATAAATGAAATCCCAATACAACCAACACACAGACTGAGTTAAAGCCCATCGTTTTAACCTAGACTCTAAGAGGATCTCGGTGGCTTTAAGCCGGAACCGCCTGAAGTCAGAAAACATGAATACAGAAATAACCTTAGAGATATCAAGAGAAGGCAGGTGGATAGAGACAGAAGATCTCACTCCTGAGTGAAAATGCAGGGTAGAAAGACCTGCACTTAACGAGGCTATGAAATAGAAGCCCTCTTCAAGAAGTGGATACAGCAAGCGAGTTTTAAGTCACAGTTTTGGCGCTTTACCCTCATTGGACTTCCTTTACTTACTCTGCTCTTACAAATCCTCAGGATGGCTTGCAAAGCATGTAGTCAAACCTGGAAAACTCCCTGAGATAGCCAAATCTTTAACAAGAAAGGGCCAGTTTCTGCCTTTGGGTACTTCAGTAAGTGTCCCCGAGGGGGTGCACCGTTCCTGGAGGTACTGCAATACCAGGCCGATGCGTGGAGTGGACGGAGCAAGCTCCTATTCCAACTCCCTGCTCCAAAAATCCATTTAATATATTGTCCTCGGATAGAGGACGTATCAGATATTAAACTGATAAGAACAGATACTACACTTGATCTTAGCCAAAAGGCCGAGAAGCGATAGCACGTCACCGCCCGTCGCCGTCACCGTCCGGCTGTCGTGCATGTTGCACTCAGTGTGACCGGGTCCCCGCTCACTCCAGGTCTCCCTTCCTTTGCCTCGTTGACAGTGCTATGGCGGCACTACACCAGACTCTCGGGCAGAAGTTGGATTCTCCACATTGTAAAAGAGAAATCCCGCATCTGCCGCGGCTTTGTGGTTCTCGGGCGGAAGCGCCGTCTCGAATCTGCATGCCCCGCCCTCTGTCGCCAAGAAGGCGTGGCTCCGGCGGGACCGCAGCGCCCTGGGGACGGCCTCGGGGCGGCGGCAGGGGAGCTCCTCCTTGGGGCTAGTGGAGAGGAGAGACCCGACCGGAAGGGGTGCGGGGTGGCCGTCGAGAGGGACCCGTGCGACGAGCTGTTGGCCGAGAGTTTTCCTGAAGACAAGGTCGCAAGACTCACTCGCCCGGACTGCAGTGTGTTACACAGGCCTCCGCCTGCGGAGAGAGGGGCTCCGTAGGGTCGGCTGTGTGGACGGGGCTTCCCGGCCAGGCGGAAGGCGGATGGCCCACAGTGGGGAAGGGAGGGGGCGTGTGGATGCGGAGGGCGGGGCCGGGCCGCGGAAGGGGTTCACTCCAACGCCAGCGCCCTTGTCCTTCCGTGCTTCTACGAACCAAACCGATCCCGGGCTTCCTACCGAAAGCTCCCTCCGCCTAGGACCTCCTTTCCCTGCCCCTCCTCCTCAGCTGTGGGCCTCGCTGATGGCTCAGATTGTCAAGAATCCGCCTGCAAGACAGGAAACCTGGATTCCACTCCTGGGTCCGAAGATCCCCTGTAGGAGGAAACTGCAACCCACTCCGCTATTTTCGCCTAGGAAATCGAGTGGACAGAGGATCCTGGCGGGTCACAGGGTCTCAAAGAGTCGGTCACTAGTTAGAGACTGAAAACAAGAAGAAACATTCTGTTGATCTGAGTTGTCACAGCCACTAGCCACATGCAGCCAGGGAACGCTGGGCAGGTGGTTCCTCCGAATTCAGAGGTACCACTGAATCCTGAGGTACCAAGAATTCAAAGGTTTCCACTTTCAAGTGGAAAGCACACATGGGATTTCAAAGACTCAGTATTAAAAATCGTAACATATCTCTGTAATGTTGATATTAATTACATATTGAAATATTTTGTGATATCTCGTTTGTAGAGGGGGAGGGGTGGGTGTGTGCCCGAGGGTTTGCAAGAACCCTGAGGAGGGATGGGGTGGAAACTTCCCTGCCCCGTCATTGAAAGCATGGAGCTCTAACCACGGACCACCAGAGAATGTCTGAGATATCTTGAGTTAAAGAGCGTATTAAACTTAATTTCACTCACTTCTCTTATTTTTTTATATGCCTAAGAATATTTGCATTTACCTGTAGGGGGGAATTCCCTGGTGGTTCAGTGGTTATGCCTGAGCGCTTTCAGTGTGGGAGTCTGCATTCCATCCTTGGTTGGAGAACTGGGATCCCAAAAGTCACACAGTGTGGCCAGATTAAAAACAAAAACAGTTATGTGTGTGCCTCACATATTTCTTGAAAGCACTGTTACAGATGGAAGTGCTGAGAGGCTAAGCATCTTGCCTAATGTGAAAAGAAGTTAGGATTTGCATTCAAGCACCCTGCTAACCACTGGGGCCTCAGAGGTTTCAAACCGGGAGTCCTGATATTTTAATTGTGAATGATAAAAATGCCTCTCTGATGAGGGTACTTGTGAAGCTACACGAGGAAATGCAGCACGTCGGAATGTCTTAATGAGTATATCCTGGGGAAAGTCACTTCTTGCCTGTAAAATAGAAATGATTCCATTTGAAGTCTTGCAAACTATCTACACCTACTCACCCTGAGCCTCCTGTTTCACATCCCGCTCTCCCTGGTCTTGTATTTCTGCTGGCTGCCAAGTGGCTTTGACACCCATGATGCTCACGTGGCATAGATACACGTGTAGATATGGACGCGGACACATAGAATGTAGGTATAGTCACCAGTATGCAGTCATTAGTGCTGTATTGTCTTTCACCTTGATGGGAATCCCCTGTTTGCTGGTCTATTCTCGGCACCTATGGTAGTGCTCTCAATATACTTGATTTGTGATGAATATGTGTTGAGTGACTGGATGAGGTTCCAATGAGACAATGTATACTGTGCTTAGGCTGGGTCTGACAAAGTCTTCAAGTTTCTGAATCAGAAATTTTGAAAGGAGGCCCCAGCTCTGTGTTTATCAAGTCCTCCAGATGATTCTGACAAACTCCCAAATTTGAGCAAGCAGCCATTCGTGTGGGCCAAACATCATGGATGACTTGACAGAAATCTATGAAATCAAGAAGCTGAATCAGGGACTTCCCGGTGGTCCAGTGGTTAAGTATGCGCCTCCCCGTGCAGGGGACACGGTTTGATTCCTGGTCTAAAACTGAGATTCCCCCACGCATCGAGGCAACTAAGGCAGCATACTTGCTCTGAGTGCTCTGGAGCCCGTATGTCACAACTAAGACCCAAAACAGCCAGAGAGTAAATACACGTTTAAAAAGCCGAATCAAACATGTAAGGTCTCTGGGGATTGGCCCCTGTTGCGAAAGCTCTAAAGAGTCCCTCAGCTCGGATAACTGGCCGACAGCGAGTTCCCTGCACAGCAAGAGTCTGGCTTTCTCCCCTCAGCTCACCTCTGTCTCTCTCTGGTGGGCTTGTTCCTCCCCCCTCGCAGCTGTTGGCGGTTGCTCCCATGGCCCTGTCACCCTCTTGGGGCTCTGACTGCTGTTCCTTCCTGATCACCCAATGCCCCTCTTGATGCCAAGATCTCCCCAGGTGCCACTGTCCTGTGAAGATGGCAGCTGGAATCTGTCCCCGAGTGGATCTGTCTCCTAAGAGACCACAGCCTGCTGCAACTGCCTCTTCACAACCTTCTCCATCCTCCAGCCTCCTCCGGCGTCTGCCTTCCCGGCACCAGCTATTAGGCCCTCAGGAAAAGCATAAGAAATGTCACTGAAATCAGATCTCCCGCTCAGAAAATGTTCATTTACATCTCATCTCACCTCTACAAAAAAACACTCGAAAGGGGTGGTTTTTCCGTTCCCAACCTCAAACTGCAGTGAACGTCCTGTCTGAAAAGAAGACTCCAGGGGAATTCCCTGGCGGTTCAGTGGTTAGGGCTCCATGCTTTCACTGCCAAAGGGAAGGGCTCAGTACCCGGTAGGGGATCTAACATCCCACAAGCTGGGTGGCATGGCCAGAAAAAGAAACAAACATAAAACCTCAGAAGGAGGGAAAGGAACCTGTCCAACACCACACCACTTTGCTTCAGAATTAGGCAGTGAGAGACTCATCCACCAGGGGGCAGCATCTGCTCCTTTGCTGCCCTGGCCTGGGCTCTGGGACTCGGTTTTGGATGAGTTGCCTCTGAATGGGCCCCTGGCTGGCAAAAAGGGTGTCTAAGGGCCCCTCCCCCTCAGTTTTTCTTTCACATTCTAAGTAATAGGTTGTGTTTTCCCTATTTTATTCCTTCTTTTCTTGGCCTTGGCATCTTATTCCCAAACCAGGGATGTAACCTGTGTCCTGTACAGTGGAAGAACAGAATTCTAAGCCTGGACCACTGGGGAACTCCCTCTCCAACACATTCTTGAGGAAGCAAAGAGGGAATTTGAAATTCATGTCTTTGTCATTCCCTGGCGGAAGCTGATCTTGGACCTCGTCTCCCCTCCCATCCCTCCTCCTGCAGACTCCTCTCCTCCCTTCGGTTGTACACTCAGCAGGTCCTCGGTTGGGATGCAGTGGAGACAAGGATGTCCTCAGCTGCTTCCTAGGTGAGCCTCACCCATCCTGTACCCTCCCCTACTCCAGAGCCTGAGTTGTCCTGGGGAAAGGGACCTGGAATCATCTAAGCCCCGCATTACATGCTGAGGAAACCAAGGCTCCAAGGGGGGAGGAGGCTTTTCCAAGCCAGTTCAGTTGTCAGGACAAGACTCATGATGACTCTCAGCCCAGGGTTCAGCCCACCAGGCCTTGAGGGTGGCCTCTCTCTCCAGGGTCATCCCTCCATGGCGTCTGTTTTTCTCCTCTAAGAAATCCCTCTTCCCCAGTAAAGGTCTGAGGGTTCAGTAGTACCCAGACCTTGCCTGGAAGTACAGGGTTTTTAGGTGTCCCTCCCAACCCCCAAGGTGTCAGGGACCCCAGACCAGGAAACTCCCGGCTAAGGCTGGGTGTTTCATTCCCACACTCAAAGAAACCCTTGAGTACATTTAGTCAATCCATCATGTAGTCATGAATCATGGAGGATTTCCTGATTGCCTGCTGTGTGGCAGGCACAGTGCTGGGCACTGCGGAGATGTGGCTGAGAAGAACCAGCTTCTGGACTCAGCGCTTAGTCTGGTGGGGAGACAGCTCCGAGGAAGACCCTCCTCTCAGCAGCTGGAATCTGACCCAGGTCAGGGAGCCAATGGGAGGAAGTAGGTAGGTCCCAGCTAGCCTGTCCTTCTGTCTGGAATGCTACCTTGCCTCCTGGCCACTTAAACTTGCCTCTGATGTCACCATTGGAGAGGCCTTCATGAGCAACCCCCTCCTCCATGTAAAGTAGCTCTCCCCCCAGTCACTGTCCAGAACATTTCCCTGTTTTATTTTCCTCAATGGCTTGTGTCACTATCTGAAATGACCCTCTTGAGTCACTGTCTGCCTCTCTCTACTTCTCAATATAATGTTCACTCTATGAGGGCAGGTCCTGATCCATTTCACTGAGGCCTTCAACCTGGCAGGCACTCCATCCATGAACGCTCAAAGTAAGAATGTTTGAATGTTCTCTCTAGGAAATCCTCCAGTGCACTCTGTCCTGGGCTGTGATCTTGTGGACAAGGGCTGCAGAAATGAGGCTGCCAGGAAACAAAATGGTCATTAATGGAGGAAGGTTCCATGGGCTCCAGGCTGGATGTGGAGATGGGGACTGGAATTCGCATTTAAAGGATACTGGACTGGGCCAGGCCCCGGTGTTGCCCTGACAAACTGGGTCCCTTCCTTCACCCGCACTTTGTCCCACCTCCTCCTTGCCATTTGTTTATCAACGCCTTTCCTGGCAAAGGCAAAGGATGAAGAATGGGGGAGAGACTGCCAGTTTCAGGTCTCTTATCTTTAATCAAGTGACAGGTTCCCTCTTGGGTGAGAGGCCCAGGAGATGTAAGAGAGGAGCTGCTGCTGCTGCTGCTGCTGCTAAGTCGCTTCAGTCGTGTCCGACTCTGCGTGACCCCACAGACGGCAGCCCACCAGGCTCCCTCGTCCCTGGGATTCTCCAGGCAAGAACACTGGAGTGGGTTACCATTTCCTTCTCCAACC
>NW_011478729.1:9361-10127 GCF_000754665.1 Bison bison bison | reverse complement strand
GGCTGAGAAAGCAAAACTGTGCAAGAGCTTAAAGCTCACATAATAATGAAATAGATCCTTTTTCCTAGGTTATATTCCAGAGAGTTTAGAGTTAGGTTCAGGATCCTGGAATGCTACTACTGAGTCAGAATTTTGTATAAATAATGAAAGCAAGTCTGACCTAGAAAAGAGAGATGAAGCATATAGAGTTCAGCCCAAAGGGGCTTTACATTTGGGGGCAGGGGGCAAGGAAGCTGAGACAGAAACATGACATTAGATTGGGGAAAATAGAGACTTCACAAAAGAGCTCACACAGAATCTCACAAGCTCTGGAACCCAGGGCAAAAGCCATAATTGAGTAGGAGCTTGGGTAAGACCCACCTGCTGGTCTTGGAGGGTCTCCCCAAGAGGCAGGAGGCAAGTGCAGCTCACTCTGAAAACATGGACACTGGTGGCAGCCATTTTGGGGAGCTCCTTCTACCACAGGGATACTGCTGCTCCTCCCTCTAGCTTATTAGCCCCAGAACCCAGTCCTGCCCTGGCCTAAGAGCCTGCAGTTGCCACTCTTGAGGCACCTCAGGCCAACCAACTAGCTGGGCAGGGACACAGCCCCACTAGGCAGCACAAAAGTTGCCTAGACCCTCTGAGCCCACAGCCGCCTCTGGACAAGGCCCTGCACACCAGAGGTCCCAGCTCCACCCGCCAGCCCCAGAATGCCCTGGGTCCCAGCCCTGCCTTCCAAGAAGCTTGCTTTAGCCTCTAAACCAGCTGCACCCACCAGGGGGCA
>NW_011478729.1:4600-5320 GCF_000754665.1 Bison bison bison | reverse complement strand
AATATCCTGCTAAGTAGACTCTTCAGAAATGCTCAGTTGGTTTTGAGCTAGCCTGCCACCCGTCACCCCTCTACACACAAGATCTAAGTGGTTCTGAGAGACAGAGAGGATCCATGGTTAGGCACTCGATTTGTGTGCACAGGCGGGGAGCATGTTAGCCAGCCAGACCTGGGACAGATCCCTGTCTCTCAGATCCTCCCTTTGCTCTTTCAACCCTCCCGTAATCCATGGGCTCTCCTTCCTCTCTACTTAACAGGGACAGACAAGGCTGGCTTAGCATCCAGAGTCCGCTCTAGGCCACAGGGGGAAAAAAACAAGCAGGCTAGTCAGATGTCTATTCTATGCAAAAACAAGACTTGGCAGGAAAGAAACCAGACACGGCAGTGAGAAATTTAAATTCAAATTGAACAAGGGGCTGTATCCCTCTTTGAATATAAGCCCCCGTGGGCCTGGTTTCTTCACAGGGGAAAAAAAAAAATCCCTTTTAAGTCCTATCCCCTTTCCCTGGAAAAGGAGAGGAAACTGACCAATGAACTACCTTATACAAGATGACAGTCATTTTAAATGGTTATTTTGAATTAATCCCTTTCTGCTCAGTCTCCTCTCTAGGGTATAGCTACTTCACAATGTGTTCAGGTATCTGAGCCAGGGAGGGCAGCGAGGCATTGGGGAAGCAATGTGGAAGGAAATCGGGAACTGAGAACACTCACTGAGCTGTTA
>NW_011478729.1:0-822 GCF_000754665.1 Bison bison bison | reverse complement strand
GGCAAGAATACTGGAGTTGGTTGCCATGCCTTTCTCCAGGGGAATCTTCCCAATTCAGGGATGATTGAACCCATGTCTCCTGCATTGCAGGCAGATTCTTTACTGCTGAGCCACCTGGAAAGCCCATAAGTGTTTTTACCCAACGTTTAAGCTTTGGGGTAAGTCACAGAAGATGCAGAATTCTGAAGAACTGCTTGATTGTACAGCTTTCAACTGAGGATCTTTCTTATTATTTTGTATGAAAGGGCACTTTGGGACTTGAAAGCCAGTGGGTACTCACCAGCTAGATAAACATTTGAGAGAATTATTGTCCTTGGTGAATTTTGTAAATAGCCACTGACCCACTGATTTAAGGCAAAGTGAAAATGAATGATGAATTAAAAAGCATACAAACACTGTGTTACATGACTGGCAAGTGGGTAGCAACTGGCCTAGTCTTAGTACTTCTTTTCAAGGCTCCCTTCCTTCCTCTTTCCCACCCTCTCCAATTCTGCCAAATCTCAAGGTTTGAGGCAATGGTCAAGCTCCATGGTATAAGAATTGGTGTTCCTCATGATGCTCTCCACCAACATGACAGGCTTGGGGTTTCTTCCAGCAAAGCAAGAGAGCCAGGTGCAAATCAACATGGCTGCAGCTGCGCCACCTCCAGCACAGTAATAGGCCCAGCCAAGCCGACAGGTACCTGTGGAAACAGGGATAGAGACATAAGTGTTAGATTGTCTTCTCATACATTCTCTTGGAGATGTTAGGGTTAAAGTGAGAGTAGGAAACAGTGAATGAGACTAGGCTCCCTCTTTCTTCCTTTGCTGATTGCTGATATTA
>NW_011478728.1:4780-5508 GCF_000754665.1 Bison bison bison | reverse complement strand
TTTTTTCCCTGTCTGGCAGCTCGTTCAACATTCTCTTTGACCTGGTGCCAAATTTCTAAATCAAAACTACCTTCATCAGGGAACCAAGGGTTACAGTCAACCACTGTCTGAAGGCAAGCCTCTATTCACTGACGTGAAACTGAAAGTCCCTGAACTTTAAATAAGTGATGAAGTAGCAGAGTGATGGGGCTTTCCAGCCATTTGACCCATGTCTTAGTACTTACCGACCTGGATAGGTCTTCGAGTCACTCCACCCGAATCTGCCACGTGTTCCAGGCTCCTGTTCTGGGCGCCACTTGGTGAGGTCCTTTAATGGACCAGAACCTGGTGGTCTGGAGTTGATGATAAGAAAGTAAAAGAGAGAGAGAAAGAGGCTGACATTCCTTGGTTTACGCAGAAAACCAATAAAGCTCTTGACACAGAGCTTGCACTGCTTCACGTAGGCACCAGGCGCCCTCTTGAGGGGGTGAAGGCACAGTGTACCTTCTCAAGAGGGTCTAAGAAGCCTGGGCAAGAAAGTCAGCTCATTGGGCTTCTGCACTCCAAAGAATTAGCCTGAGAGAGAGAGAGAAAGAAAGACACGGGGACCCAAGCTCTGATGGAGCAAAGCTGTTTTATTCAACATAGTGTGGGTATATATACTGTCTTATAAGGTAGCTATTTTCAGCAAAGATAAAAATCAAAAGTCCAGACTTACAAGTTATCATAAGGCAATCCATATCAGAGAG
>NW_011478728.1:0-744 GCF_000754665.1 Bison bison bison | reverse complement strand
CTCTGGGAGTTGGTGATGGACAGGGAGGCCTGGCGTGCTGCAATTCATGGGGTCGCAAAGAGTCGGACACGACTCAGCGACTGAACTGAGATGATAATGTGGTTGTTTCCCTTTAAAGTTAGCAATGATTTACACTGAAAGCTTTTAAAACGGTGAACTGTTGTTACATTCCTGAGATAAACCCTACATTGCCATGATATATTGTTCTTTTAACAAAGTAGATTCTAGTTGCTAATATTTGGTTTAAGATTGTTATATCTGTGTTCATATGTGAGATTAGTCTGCAGTGTTCTTGTCTTGTACTTCTCTGGTTTTGGTATCAGGATTATTAGGTTATAAAATAAGTTGGATTTTTTTCTCTTGTTTGGAAAGACTGCATAGCATAATAAGAACATGGCTCTATAGTCAGATGCTTTGGATGGAATCTTGATTTTCTGCTATCTTGATGTCTAACACTATAGGTTACTTTCACCTATTTTTGAACCATATGTAAATAGAGCCATATAATATGTACTCTTTTGGGTCTAGTTTCTATCAATCAGTATTATGTTTGTGAGGTTCATCCATGTGGTTACATGAAGCAACAGTTTAGTTATTCTCATTGCTGTATAGTGTTCCACTGTCTGAATATACCATACTTTGTTTATTCATTCTTTTATTGAGAGATAATTTCAGGTTTTAAAAGGCTTTTTACAAATTATGGTACTACGAATATTCTTGTGAACAGATGTACATTTACTAGAT
>NW_011478727.1:9844-10299 GCF_000754665.1 Bison bison bison | reverse complement strand
TTCTGATATGATTAGGCCCAGATATCTAACCATTGTTGACAAAGCTGAGCCTTTTCTCTTGATGCCTTGTAACCACAGCCTGCCAGAAAGTTTAAGAAATCTTCTGAGGCTCGCAAACAAGCTTCCTCTGTCTCAGCACAGAGCAAAATATCATCTACGTATTGTAACACCACTGCTTCAGAGCTATTAAAGTTTTGCAGATCCTGTGACAAACTTTGTCCAAATAAGTGAGGACTGTCACGAAATCCCTGGGGCAAAACTGTCCAGGTTAACTGAGAAGCTGTCTGCATAAGGTCTTCAAAGGCAAAAAGAAATTGACTTTCTTCTGCCAAAGGCACTGAATAGAAGGCATCCTTTAAATCAACTACTGAGAAATATTTGGCCCCTTCAGGAATTTCAGACAATAGAGTATAAGGATTAGGCACCACGGGGTGTAAAGGAACTACAGCCTCATT
>NW_011478727.1:4463-5504 GCF_000754665.1 Bison bison bison | reverse complement strand
CTTTATTGTGGAGTTTCCTCACTGTGTGTGGGTTTATACAGGTGGCTTGTCAAGGTTTCTTGGTTAGGGAAGCTTGTGTCAGTGTTCTGGTGGGTGGAGCTGGATTCCTTTTCTCTAGAGTGCAATGAAGTGTCCAGTGATGAGTTATGAGATGTCTATGGTTTTGTAGTAACTTTGGGCAGCCTGTAAATTGGAGCTCAGGTCTGTGTTCCTGTGTTGCTGGAGAATTTGCTTGGTATATCTTGCTCTGGAACTTGTTGGCCCTTGTGTGGTGCTTGGTTTCAGTATAGGTATGGAGGCTTTTGATAAGCTCCTGTCAATTAATGTTCCCTGGAGTCAAGAGTTCCCTGGAGTCAGGGTTTGGACTTAAGCCTCCTGCTTCCGGTTTTCAGTCTTATTTTTACAGTAGTCTCAAAACTTCTCCTTCTATACAACACCATTAATAAAACATCTAGGCTAAAGATGAAAAGTTTGTCCACAGTGATTGACACCCAGAGAGGTTCACAGAGTTACATGGAGAAGAGGGAGGAGGGAGTTAGAGGTGACCCAAATGAGATGAGGTGGAATCAATAGAGAAGAGAGCAGGCTAGCCAGTAATCATTTCCTTATGTGCACTCCACAACTGGACCACTCAGAGATGCTCACGGAGTTATACAGAGAAGAGAAGAGGGAGGAAGGAGACAGAGGTGGCCAGGAGGATAAAAGGGGGGAATGAAAAGGATAGATACAGATCCAGCCAGTAATCAGTTTCCTAAGTGTTCTCCACCGTCTGGAACACACAGAAATTCACAGAGTTGGGTAGAACAGAGAGGGGTTAGGGAGGAGACACAGGCAACCTGGTGGAGAAAAAGGAGAGTCTAAAGGGGGAGAGAACAGTCAAGCCAGTAATCTCGCTCCCAAGTAAAAATGGGTACTGAAGATTGGGTTCTTAAAGGTACAAAATTGATAATAAGTACCAAAAAGAAAAAATTAAAAATCTAGAGTGGAGTTTGGAATTTCAAGAATACAATGTTAAAGAGAAGAAGAAGAGAAAGAAAGAGA
>NW_011478727.1:0-1107 GCF_000754665.1 Bison bison bison | reverse complement strand
CATAGGAAGATGGTAGATGTAAACCCAGATATCATGTAAATGATCTATACACTCTATTTAATTCATTTTCCTAATACTCATTAGGACTGTATTTTACAGATATATCATAATTTATTTAATCAATCTCCTGTGTAATGTGAGTATTTGTTTCTAATATTTTGCAATTACCAATAATTACACCAGAAATAATGTTCATACCATTCTCTCTCTAACTCTGTGTGTTTCATATTTTTGGAAGTTTAATTTCAGCAAAAATTCCAAGAAGCAGAGTTGATTTATCAAGAGATAAATGTACACATATACATTTCATTAGCAGTTGAGCTGATTTTTTTACTTCTAAGAGAGCGGATTTGCCCAAAATCTTGTTAATGAAATGTAATTTAAAACTTAAAATTTTTGCCAATCTAATAGGTGAGATATGCTATCTAAGTACAGTTTTAACTATTTTATTATAGCTGAAGTTGAGCTTATTTTTATGTTTGTCACTATTAATTCAGTTTTTCACAAAGTGTGTGTTTTGCTCATTGTTCTGTTTTTCATATCTTTAATTCTCAATTTTGAAACTCTTTTTACATCAAAAATAATACACATTTCACATGTAAATGAAAATACTGTATTTGCTATTGCTATATCTCATGGTGCTTTTGCCAAGCAAAATTATTATTATTATTAATTTGCAGTTCATTTTATCAATCAAATTTCCTTTCTATGTTCAGGTAGAGTTATATATTCTCTTCTCATAGTCAGGTTAAATAATAAATTACTTATGTTTTCCTCATTTTTTTACATTTAGGCCCCCAATCCATTTGGAGTTAATGTTTATCTGTGGTGAGATATCCATTTAATTTTATCTCCTTCCATATAACCATTCATTTGTCTCATGCTTGTTATTTAAAAAGTCTATCTACTCTGATATATGATGCCATCTTTATAGCATGTGAAATTTTCTTACATATCTGGGCCTATCTCTGAAGTTTATATTCTATCCTATTAGTGTATCTCTTTGTGTGTTAATTCCACACTGTTTTAATTATGAAAGTTTTATAATAAATGTTATCATCTGATATAATTAATATAATAATTACTTTCATTTTAAAAGCTTGTTTG
>NW_011478726.1:4573-5604 GCF_000754665.1 Bison bison bison | reverse complement strand
TTGGCTCTTTCTACTTTTCCTGAAGATTGAGGCCTCCAGGCACAATGGAGATAATAAGTAATGCCCAATGCTCTCGAGACCCCTTGGGTGACCTTAGAAGTAAATGATGTCCCATTGTCACTTTGTAATGACCTGGGCAGACCAAATCTTGGAATGATTTCATGGAGCAGTTTTTTTAACCACCTCCTCAGCCTTCTCAGTCCGGGTGGGAAAGCCTTCAATCCATCCTGTGAATGTTTCTATCATGACTAATAGGTATTTATACCCTTGAGAAACTGGCATCTGGGTGAAGTCCATATGTCAGTCCTCTCCTTTGTAGGCCCCACATCATTGGACGGGCTGGGCCAGCTTCAGTCTTTGAGCTCCTTGGGGATTGTTTAATTGGCAAGTGGGACAAGAGGAGACCACCTGTCTTATAGTTGTTTGGAAGCCTGTTCCTCTGAAGGACCTTTCTAGTAATCTTTGGAGGGACTTTTATCCTGAATGAGTGGTGGCATGTAAGGAGTTAACCAACTTTCATTGGATGTTCCCAGGCAGAAAAAGGAATCCCTCCTTTTAGAACCACCCAATATGATCTTCTTGAAAGCCCTCTCTCTTAGCTTTAAGAGTCTCACCTTCAGTATATGAAGGAGTTTCTGGCAAATTAGTCTGTGGAACTAAGGTGGCAACCCCTATCAGGTCATGGTTCTGTAATGCTGCTCTCCTAGCTGCCTGATCAGCTGCTTGGTTCCATCGTGCAACTTTTGTGCTCCCTTTTTGGTGTCCTTTATAGTGGGAGACTGAAACCTCAGTGGGCAGATGGACTGCGTCCAAGAGCCTAAGAATCTGATCACCATATTTGATTGGGGACCCTCGGGTGGTCAAGTGGCCCCTTTCTTTCCAAATAGCCACATGTGCATGTAGCACCAGAAAGGCATACTTGGAGTCAGTGTAAATGGCTATTCTTTTTCCTTTTCCCAGCTCTAAAGCTCGAGTCAGGGCTATGAGCTCAGCTAATTGGGCTGAAGTACCTGGTGGCAAAGGCTTCGCCT
>NW_011478726.1:0-1146 GCF_000754665.1 Bison bison bison | reverse complement strand
CCCTTGTCTTTTGCAGAACAATTCTAGCTGCAGGATGGCATTGTAATTTAAAGTCCCATCCTCAGGCCAGTATTCCTCGTCCCCCAGTGGATACTGTGGCCATGCAGTGGCACAAAAGAATTTCAAGTGACTCCTCCTTAGAACTAGAGGGTCGAACAGCTTCCAGTTATCAAGGATGCATCTCAAGGGCGTCTGCTGAGAAGTGGATTGGTTATTTCCCATCTGAAAGATAGTCATGACAGGGAGAAAGAAAAAGACCTCTTTCGATTTTCATGGTTGGACTTCCTTAGGGGTGAGTCTTTCTGAAGCTTATCTATCCAGAACTGTTGCAACCTAGGAGCCAGGCGTCCCCGGGTCAGGGTTCAGATCCCCAGGCAGGCTGAGGCGTGACAGACTCCTAGAGATTGAATCCCCAGGCAGGTCGAGGCGTGATGGCCTCCCGAGAATTGGGTCCCTGGGCAGATTGAAGCGTGATGACCTCCTGGGACCCCTGGGACTGGTGGATCCCGGAGCAGGTTGAGGCATGACAACCTGTCCAGGACCAGATGCCCAGGCAGGTCAAGGCGTGATGACCTCCTGGGACCCCCCCCGGACTGGAGTTAGGGTGTTCCCAAGGACTCCAGCGTGACTAGTGCTGGGTAGAATTAAGGGGGTCATAACTCATTGCTAGTTTGCCCACCATGGACGGGAATAGATATGATGCAAGCTCATCCTACCTAGTACTGTTGCAACCTGAGAGCCAGGCGTCCCCGGGTCAGGGTGCAGATCCCCAGGCAGGCTGAGGTGTGACAGCCTCCTAGAGATCGAATACCCAGGCAGGTCGAATCCTGGGACCAGCGGACTCCCGAGCAGGTTGAGGCATGACAAACTTTCGAGGACCAGATCCCCAGGTAGGTAAAGGTGTGATGACCTCCTGGCATCCCCAGACTGGAGTTGGGTGTCCCCAAGATCTCCAGTGTGACCAGTACTGGGTAGGATTAGTTCCATTTAGTTCAGTCCCTCAGTCCTGTCTGACTCTTTGCGACCCCATGAATCGTAGCACGCCAAGCATCCATCACCAACTCCCGGAGTTTACTCAGACTCACGTCCATTGAGTCAGTGATGCCATCCAGCCATCTCATCCTCTGTCGTCCCCTTCTCCTCCCA
>NW_011478725.1:10354-10971 GCF_000754665.1 Bison bison bison | reverse complement strand
CCCGAATGAGATGAGGTGGAATCAATAGAGGAGAGAGTGGGCTAGCCAGTAATCTCTTCCTTATGTGCACTCCACAGGTGGACCGCTCAGAGTTGTTCACGGAGTTATACAGAGAAGAGAAGAAGGAGGAAGGTGACAGAGATGGCCAGGAGGATAAAAGTGGGGGATGAAAAGGAGGGAGACAGATCCAGCCAGTAATCAGTTCCCTAAGTGTTCTCCCCCTTCTGGAACACACAGAAATTCACAGAGTTGGGTAGAGTAGAAAGGGTTTAGGGAGGGGACTCAGGCGACCTGGTGGAGAAAAAGGAGAGTCCAAAGGGAGAGAGAGCAGTCAAGCCAGTAATCTCGCTCCCTAGTGAAAAATGGGTACTGAAGATTGGGTTCTTAAAGGTACAAAATTGGTAACAAATACATAAAAGCAAAAATTAAAACTCTAGAGTAGAGTTTGGAATTTCAAAAATACAATGTTAAGAAAAGAAGAAGAAAAAAAAAAACAAACAAGGTCAAAAAAATTATAAAATATATATATATGAAGTTTGCTTAAAAAAATAGGGTCTTCTTTTATTTTTTTGCAAAGTAATCAGTTATAAAAGTGAAAATTAAAGGAATAATAGAAG
>NW_011478725.1:5277-6577 GCF_000754665.1 Bison bison bison | reverse complement strand
AGGGAATGACAACCCACTCCAATATTCTTGCCTGGAGAATTCCATGGACAGAGGAGTCTGGTGGGCTACAGTCCATGGTCTCACAAAAAGTCACACACGACTGACTAACATAAACACACACACATCTAAAGTGGAGTGATATTACCTTACCTGTGAGTACCCAGAGTCTTATATCTCTGGCAGACACAGCATCCAAGTAAATGTGTTGGTGCTCAGGGCATGGGGAGAGATTTTGCAGCTGGTAGCTAGGTTGGCACCTGCCCATCATTGCTGATAGCTGTTCCGTGAACTGCTGCCCCAGTGACCATCACCTCAAAGGCCTTCCCCAGTTCAATATTCACTAGAGAGTTATTGCTAGGTCACCAGCATTGCTTCTTTATTGTGTTTTGCTATGCTGTGCACAGCTGACGTCATTGTAAGCTGTCAGGAGGCTTTCATATAGATTTATTGATATGGACAGAACAACCAGTGGAGTGTTCACCAGTGAACAAAGATGCATGACTACAGTTACACTCTGGTGAGCTAAGTTGACCTGAACCAAGGACCAGAAATGATCTCTCTTTTTTTTCCCCCCACAAAGGGCAGCATAAGACATATATTTTATTTAGTCTATTTGAACTTGATTTTATAGTAGTGCTGCTAATGCATTTTTTCCTTGCCAATTAGTACAATACTTACTGATCATGATGTCAGATGATGCAGTTTAGCTAGGGGTAGCAGAAGCAGCTATTTCAACCTGGTGTGAAGTAATCATGAATAGAAAGCCTTGTTTTCCATAAAATGTCATGCTAGGACTTTGAGTAACAGTAATGCTGGGGCCATCAGATAAATTATGGGACTGTGAAGTTTGCTAAGACCATACTAGTAGTTAGCACAACTGAAAAGTCAGGAAGCCAAGGAGATTATGCAGAGATAAAGATACAGACATTGGAATTCAGAGCAGGCAGTGGAGTCATGTGTTTGAGTGGAGTAAATGGGAGAAGTCCATACAAAAAATCATTCTTTGAGGCACCTAGCTTGAACTAGATACTCTTATGTACTTTCTATCACAGAAAAAATACACCAGTTATGTCTTCAGCTAGTAGCAAGGAGGGAAATTATATCTGGCTGAGCAAAAGAGACACAGGAATAACTAGCTGGTAGGTGGGAGACAGTACAGAAATGTGATTAGGCACTCTGGCAATAGAGTCTCAAAATGACTGTGGTCAAAGTTACAACTGAGAAAATATACCAGGAAGCTAGTCGAATTGCCAGCACAGAATAGGATCTCAGCACATTTTTTTAAGTCCTGCAAAAGAGA
>NW_011478725.1:0-1159 GCF_000754665.1 Bison bison bison | reverse complement strand
TGGTTACATTTTTTTTTTTTTTTTTAATTAGTGATATTTTCAGAACATAGCTAAAGAAAATGCCTGAATGTACAATTCTGTATACAAATCTGTGGAGATGTAAATTTTTATTGGGTTGATTTTGTTCTCATTTTTTTTTTAATCTCTGGGGGCTTCCCCAGTGGCTCAGTGGTAAAGAACCTACCCACCAATGCAGGAGACATAAGAGACCTGGGTTTGGTCTGTGGGTTGGGAAGATTCCCTGGAGAAGGAAATGGCAACCCTCTCCAGTATTCGTGCCTGGAGAATCCCATGGACAGAGGAGCCTGATCCTAGTGGGCTACAGTCCATAGGGTCACAAACAGTCGTACATGACTGAAGCGACTAAGCAGGCATGCACGTTGATTTTTGACAGCCTTGAAGGACAGACACATTCATACACTCACATTCTCAACCATCAGCATCTACTGAGATAAACTTTATACTAGACTCTGGTGATGCAATATAGAGATACAGTCCCTGCCTTTTAAGAGGTGGAATGTAAGATGTGGTCATGCAGTCATGAGGAACAGTACAACTTATCACATATTCCAAATGCTTGATGAACAAGGATGATCAGGAAAAACTCAGGTAGTAAAGATTATAGCAAAGATGTCCTACTAAAGTCTATAAGCAATCTGGCTATTTGAAACACCCTGGGTAATGGAAAATTTTCACTTTTATTGGAATCTTTGTTGTTGTCGTAAAATGTAGCCATGTTGTGCTAGTAGAATGTTAACCAAGATTTCCTAAATATCTTCAATGCATAAATTAGCCCCAAAGAGACAAAAAACCTGATGGTTTATTTTTTTAAAAGGAATTCTTTGCTGAATCAGTTATTTTTTCATGTGCTAATAATAGGTGAAAGGACATAAGAGGAATAGGTTCATAAAGTGACTATGATTTTAGTTTTATGTTGTAAGTTAATTTCATAGTTAATTTTAGCCTAAGGTGGCTGAAAAGAAGTGAAAAGCTCCAAGATCAAAACCATGGTTTGCTGAAAAGCAATTGTTTGTGATTATTTGTACAAACAATATACAGAAGAATCATGGTTCTGAAAGGAAATGGAACTATATTTTAAAGATAGTCATTCCTATTTTTTTCTTTAAAATTTCTCACATTAAAAAAAAATTTCTCACAT
>NW_011478724.1:5169-5762 GCF_000754665.1 Bison bison bison | reverse complement strand
TGATGGACATGGGTTTGAGCAAGTTCCAGGAGTTGGTGATGGATAGGGAGGCCTGGCGTGCTGCAGTGCACGGGGTCTCAAAGCGTTGGAGACGACTGAGTGACTTAACTGACTGACTGACTTACTCTTATGACCTGCACAAGGTCATTCTCGTCCCCTTAAGACCTGCCCATCACGACCTCCTATGTCGGTTTCACTACCGAACTGAGACACAGAGGCCCCCGACCCTCCCCGCTAATAACCAAGTTGCCGCGAACCTCTGACGCCTGTGCTGGTGTCAGAGGCGGTTTGAACCACCTGACTCGGCCTTGGGGGCGGGCTTGGGGCTTGTGCGTGACGCCGAGCCGCTCAGCGCTGTTCGTTCGCGCGCGTTTGTCCACCGCGTCCCCGAGCGCCTCCGGAGCCGGCTCTGCTCAGGCACCAAGGACGCTCGCGGAGCCAGCCCGCCTGCCCTGCCCAGCCGCCCAGACCGAAGCGGTCCCGAGGTCAGTCCCGCGGCCGCCGCTCCGCGGGGTCTGCGCCCGCAGGGCGGGGGCGCGGGCCGGGGGTCCCCGCGAGCAGGGCGGGGGCGCCCCGGGAGGAGGTGCGGGAGC
>NW_011478724.1:0-1110 GCF_000754665.1 Bison bison bison | reverse complement strand
TGCAGCAATCCTGGGGAGGACGCATTAGAAAATCTTATTAGAAAAGAACACGAGAGTCACAGGTTTACAAAGTATTTCCTGGGCAGCTTCGACCTGTCAGGCGTGGTGTGAGCACTTTACATAGATGAGCTCATGTAACCACACCGAGTCCTATGAAACACGGATTAATATGATCCCTAATACAGGAGAGACACCCCAGTGTCATGAGTGCTGTTTTTAAAGGTTATTTCAAGTTTGTACATAGTGAAGACCCAATGGCTCCTTTCATATTAGACTCTCAATTCTCAGGATTCGTATCTTCATAAAGTATTTCTTATTTTTAAAGAAAATCCACAAAGTGTACCCTTTCACATTGCTGCCCTAACTGCCCGTTCACCAGAGAGCACCTTGGCACTGTCTACTCCAGGAACTGGCACAGAAGATTCTCTAGGTCAAGGGGGAGCCGATTAAGGCCACCCAGTCCACGGCCTGTTGAGTAAATAAGAGCTTGTTGACACACTACACCCACGTCTTAGGGAGAGTCTGCGATGCCTTCATGCCAAGTCCAGTGGTTCTGACACAGAGTGGATGCTTCAGGAAGAGTAGGCAATTTGCCATGACACCTTTGACCGCCAAAGTGACCGATCTTGCTTGGAATAGATGCAAACTGAAATTAATGCCGGTGAAGGTGTGAAAATGGTTAGAAAAAGGAGGGAAATCTTGAACTACTGTGAGTGTGAAGCCGTGTGTAAAAGATATTTTGTGTTTGGGTCCAGTGCATATGCTACACACACGTGTTTCTAGGTGTGTGGGGTGGGTGTTCCCTTATATTCGAGAAAGGCGTTTAAAACCACTCCTTACCCTTGCTGCCTGCACTACTGAGTCTCCTCCGCCTCAAAGCCGCCCAGGGCCACCTCTGTATCAGTTTCTCTAAGCAGTGAGGAGGACGAGGCCTGGGACCCTCCCCACAACCCTAGAAGTGAAGCGAACACGCCGTGCTGGCGGCAGGCACCCTGTTGACCTCCTGCTGCTGTTGGGGGGACCAAGGCTGGGGGTGCAGGATTGTGCCTGTCACGGAGCCGCTCGGCGCTCTTCATTCCTGCGAGTTCACCTGCAGGTGCCCTGGACTTC
>NW_011478723.1:9273-11325 GCF_000754665.1 Bison bison bison | reverse complement strand
TCCTTAGTAATTTAATATTTCCTTCCTTAGCTTCATCTCCTTCCTCCATCTATTCCTTTTCTCTCTCTTTTTCATTTTCTCTCTTTCTTTGTCCTTTTCCTCTGTTGCTTGCTCAGTTTCCATACATGTTAGGATGTGCCTTTATAAAACAAGAAAAGCATTCTTCAAAGGATAAACTTTGGCAGCAAATAATCTCAAGGAATGCAAGATACTTTGTAGGTATTTTGTATGGTCCATACTGTCATGTGAGTGTATGTTCCTTGGTTCTTTGTCTCATCACAACAAAGATTTGGAGCAACGGACATTAAAGCCCTTGGCGCATCACAGCTCTCGGGTCTTGGACAAACCGTGTTACAGCTCTTAGGCAAATCAGTGTTACAGCTCCATTTTATTTAGAAGATAGCAGGAGAATCCAAGTCTCGAAGAGAAGACAGTGGAGGAGTGCGTAGGGAGGGAGAGAGAGACAGCGCACACACAGAGAGCGAGAGCGTGTGCGTAGGGAGGGAGAGAGAGAGAGTGCCTGCGAGTGCGCACGCGCGAGCGAAAGAGAGCTAGAGCGTGTGTGCACGTGGGAGAGAGAGTACGTGAGAAAGCGCTTTGGCTCTTCCTTTTATATGGTTTTTCCTCCACTTGGGCCTGCCCTATGCAAATTGGGTTTAGCCAGGAGTGTTGTTTGTTCTGTTTGTTCTGCCTGAAGTCTTCACTCTGGTCCTCGGACCTTCCTTGTCTTTTAGCCACCGCCATTTGGGACTCCTTTTCCCTATTCTACCTACCTAACAATACAAAACAGGCAATAATCACTAATGAGTGGCCAGTAATACCCACAGTTCTTTATGTCTCATGATAATAGAACTGTCTTTTTTGACTTGGACAGTTCCTGGAATATCACTTCCCACCCTACCTCACATGCATTGTCAGATGGGACATCAGTGGGGACACTGAGTAGATACAAGGTTGTCAGAACTGAGGCAGTGCCTGTAGCCTCACTCCCTGAGCTGGATGTGCCCAGGAGTGAGGTCTGGGGAGACAGACGACAGGAGTGGGGCATCCCCAACCAAAGGGATGCCCTAGGCGCCAAACCATGCATCTGGTTACCTGGACTAGACATCACAGTAGGAAGTGGGCTCTACCTGCAGACTTTCATGAGGCATGGGGTGACATTCAAGACTACCCAACAGTGACTCTTAATTTCCAGAAATGTTTTGTGTCAGGCATCCTTAATTGTTCATTTTGTGTTCTTGATGCTAATTGGAAAAGTAACCTTTTATTGCTAGATTTTACCTGTCACTTTGTTCTTACCTCTCAACATTGCATTTCAAAGATTGTCCCCTAAAGCATCATTCTTCCATTATAAATAAATGATGCTGTGAAATTTACCTATTTCACGCCCTTTTCCAGGCTTTAGACAGAGTAGCAGAAACATGGCTTGATCTCCAGCTCAATTAAGGGTCTGTTCAATTAAATTCTTTGCTCCTAAATGTACCCTAAAGATTTATTTTTGGGTTTTGGTATTATAGCATTAATGGTAGCAGATTCTTTTTATTTTCTAATTCTTAGAAATACTGTCACCTTGGAGTGTGTGGTTGGTTAGGGAAACTGAGGAAGGACAGAATTTGGACATGTCATCTGGTCTCTAGTCTTTCGGTCATTCTATTGTTTTCCTCTATTTCTTGGCATTGATCACTGAGGAAGGCTTTCTTATCTCTCCTTGCTTTTCTTTGGGACTCTGCATTTAGATGAGTATATCTTTACTTTTCTCCTTTAGCTTCTCTTCATTTATCAGCTATTTAAATAACCTCAGATATGCAGATGATACCACCCTTATGGCAGAAAGCAAAGAGGAACTGAAGAACTAACTTCTTCATGAATGTGAAAGAAAAGAGTGAAAAAGCTGACTTAAAACTCAGCATTCAAAAAACTAAGATCAGTCCCATCACTTCGTGGCAATAGATGGGGATACAATGGAAACAGTGACAGACTTTATTTTCTTGGACTCCAAAATCACTGCCGATAGTGACTGCAGCCATGAAATGAAAAGACACTTGCTCCTTG
>NW_011478723.1:5538-8455 GCF_000754665.1 Bison bison bison | reverse complement strand
ATTTGTTGTTTAGTCACTCAGTCATTTCCACCTCTTTGTGACCCCATGGACTGCAGCACACCAGGCTTCCATGTCCTTCACTATCTCCTAGAGCTTGCTCAAACTCATGTCCACTGAGTCAGTGATGCCATCCAACCAGCTCATCCTCTGTTGTCCCCTTCTCCTCCTGCTTTCTATCTTTCCCAGAATCAGGGTCTTTTCTAATGAGTTAGCTTTTCACATCAGGTGGCCAAAGTATTGGACTTCAGCTTCAGCATCAGTCTGTTCAATGAATATTCAGGGTTCCTTTAGGATTGACTTGTTTGGTCTTCTTGCAGCCCAGGAACTCTCAAGAGTCTTCTCCAGCACCACAGTTCAAAAGTATCAATTCTTCAGTGCTCAGCCTTCTTTATGGTCCAACTCTCACATCTATACATGACTTCTGGAAAAATCATAGCTTTGACTAGATGGACCTTTGTCAGCAAAGCAATGTCTCTGCTTTTTAATACACTGTCTAGGTTTGTCATAGTTTTTCTTCCAAAGAGCAAGTGTCTTTTACTTACCAATATCTCCTGGTAAATTTCCATAATCTCAAATTTTTCTCTCTTGATGAATGCCTATGAACAAATTAAAGAACTTTTATGAAACAATGTCTGGCCAGTCCCTCCCCAACTTTCTAGTTTTGTCCCACTCTGCTCACCCTCCTTCCTTTACAGCTAAAATCACACTGATGGTCTTTCAGGTCTACAAATTCAGTATTCGCTATCTTACAGTGTGCCCTCTCTAGACTTTTGGATTAGTCTAAGATGACTGTGGTGGCAATGGTGAGATGGTGGGGCTTGGGGTAGATAAGGAAGTGAAGCCAAGTGGACTGCATGATGGATTGAACATGGGATCTGAGGAGAGAGAAAGAAATTGATGTTGGTTTCTGGGTACAGAGACTGAGCATCTGGGTGAGTAGGGAAGACAGAGGGAGAAGGGAGATGCTAGGGTTCTCTTTGGAGCCTGTCACCTTTGTGATGAATGACCTTATTTCTAGGAAAGGACCTTACCCTTCACTGTGGAGCTTCCCTTCTCACTCCTGTGTTGGGAGACCTTCAGTGTAGGACTCCCTGGTTGCGTTCATCATTGATGTCACAGGGAGGTCCCACCAGGAGATGTAAACTTGGCTACTTGTTTATATTTTGTTCTGAACTGCTTGTGGTTGCTGACTCCTCTGGTAGGAATGGCAGGATTAGACCTCAGGGGACCTCTGCACCCACCAGTTACAGAGTTGGGGATTGTCCTCTGTGCTCCATTTACCCCAGGTATAAAGCTTGTATATTTTTCTAGAGCTTCTGATTACCAGTTGGCTTTCAATTCAGCAAAAACATCACCAGTAATGTTCTTTCTCAAAACTTTAATTTTTGAGGCAATCTTATTTTTATTGCTTGCTTTAGAAATATAGACATACCTTGTTTTATTGTGTTTCCCAGATACTGCTTTTTTTTTTTTTTTTTACAAATTGAGAGTTTGTCAAAAACCTACATTAAGCATGTCTGTGGGTGGCATTTTTCCAACAGCATTTGCTCATTTTGTGTCTCTATGTCACCTTTTGGTAATTTCTTACAATATATCAAACATTTTCACTATCATTGAAGTTGCTCTGGTGATCTGTAACATCAATGATCTTTGATATTGCTATTATGACTTACTGAAGTCTCTGATGATAGTTAATATTTTTTAGAAATACTTTATTTTTAAGTTATGTACATTGTTTTTTTCATTGTTCTTTATTGTGCAATAATGCTATTGCACACATGCTTGGGTACACAATAATGTAAACAAAGCTTCTATGTGCCCTGGGAAACCAGAAAATTCATGTGACTCACTTTACTGTGATGTTCATTATATTCTGGAATTCTGAAACTGAACCCACAATAGCTCTGAGGGATGACTGTACCTGTTTCCTTTCTGGAAAGCAAGTGATTGTCTGTTCTGAAAGCTTTAAGGACATAAAGACAAGTCAATCTACTACAAAGTCTAATGTTCCAGAGGGCAGGTGGCCAGCCTGGAGGAGCGGCTGTGGAAGTGACAGATGTTTGATTTTCTTGAATCAAGACATTTCCCAACGCTGTGTATCTTATAAATAGCCCTCAAAGCTCAGAGTCTGAGAGCTAAAAGCACTAACTAATGATAACAACCCCAAAGGCCCTGGGCAGAATATAAAACGCTACAGAGTGTTCAGTTCCAGTAATCATAGTCATGATTAAAGCTTTCATTTTTCTGAAAATGAAAGAATTTTCATTTTCTTCCTTTCCTATAACCATATAATAATGAAAGGCTTGGCTGGGCCCTTGTCTCCCAGTGAAACATGGGAATCAAACCATGTAAATACCACCAATCCTACCGCCCAAATTCTCCCTGTCCTGCCCCTTTTTGAGATATTGCCTGAGTTATGTTACTGGGGGATATTGTATGCTAATGGGTTTCTTTCTGCTGTTAACAGGTTTTGGATTCAGGGACACGAAAAGAACATAATCAGCCAAATAATTTGCTGCAAAATAAAACAGCCTATTTTACAAGATGGTGCAACAACTGGGTGAGGCGAAGGCTGCTGTCCTCAGTAAAATGGCAAAATAGGTGAGGCTGTTGCGGGAAGCTGTAATTAAAATTCGCCTCCAGGATTCACTATTCTCAGGATCTCCACCAAGGGTCTGGGAACAAGCACTCTGTGTTCTTTTCAATAGAAGCCTCCAGAGAGGAAGCTTCATGACTGGGTCTTTGACAACACATGGCAGGTGGAAGGCAGGTCTGCTGGGAATCTGCAGCAGTGCTGGGGGTGGGGTCGGGATGTGTGAACCCTTCTGTGTGCAGGCACCTGTGCCTGAGAGAGAGATTTTGGATTTGACTTTCCACATGTTTGGACTCTAGGTTCAGATTCTCATGGAACATAAGA
>NW_011478723.1:535-2037 GCF_000754665.1 Bison bison bison | reverse complement strand
CTAGCAGAAGCAGAAGATATTAAGAAGAGGTGGCAAGAATACACAGAAGACTATACAAAAAAGATCTTCATGACCCAGATAATCATGATGGTGTGATCACTCACCTAGAGCCAGACCTTCTGGAATGTGAAGTCGAGTGGGCCTTAGGAAGCATCACTATGAACAAAGCTAGTGGAGGTGATGGATTTCCAGTGGAGCTATTTCAAATCCTGAAAGATGATGCTGTGAAAGTGCTGCACTCAATATACCAGCAACTTTGGAAAACTCAACAGTGGCCACAGGACAGGAAAACGTCAGTTTCATTCTAATCCCAAAGAAAGGCAATGACAAAGAATGTTCAAACTACTGCACAGTTACACTCATCTCACACACTAGCAAAGTAATGCTCAAAATTCTCCAAGCCAGGTTTCAACAGTATGCGAACTCTGAACTTCCAAATGTTCAAACTGGATTTACAGAAGGCAGAGGAACCAGAGATCAAATTGCCAACATCCATTGGATCATCAAAAAAGCGAGAGAGTTCCAGAAAAACGTCTGCTTTATTGACTATGCCAAAACCTTTGACTCTGTGGATCACAACAAACTGTGGAAAATTCTTCAAGTGATGGGAATACCAGACCACCTTATCTTTCTCCTGGGAAATCTGTATGTAGGTCAGAAAGCAACAGTTAAATCTTAACATGGAACAACAGAGTGGTTTCAAATCTGGAAAGAAGTACATCAAGGCTGTATATTGTCTGTCTGCTTATTTAACTTATATGCAGAGTATATCATGAGAAATGTTGGGCTAGAAGAAGCACAAGCTGAAATCAAGATTGCCGGGAGAAATTTCAATAACCTCAGATATGCAGATGACACCACCCTTATGGCAGAGAGCAAAGAACTAAAGAGCTTCTTGATGAAAGAGGAGTGAAAAAGTTGGCTTAAAACTCAACGCTACAAAAAAACGAGAATCATAGCATCTGGTCCCATCACCTCATGGCAAATAGATGGGGAAACAATGGAAACAGTGACAGACTTTATTTTATTGGGCTCCAAAATCACTGCAGATGGTGACTGCAGCCATGAAATTAAAAGACGCTTGCTCCTTGGAAGAAAAGTTATGACCCACATGCTGCTAAGTCACTTCAGTCGTGTCTGACTCTGTGAGACCCCATAGACAGCAGCCCACCAGGCTCCCCCGTCTCTGGGATTCTCCAGGCAAGAACACTGGAGTGGGTTGCCATTTCCTTCTCCAATGCATGAAAGTGAAAAGTGAAAGTGAAGTCTCTCAGTCGTGTCTGACTCTGTGCGACCCCACGGACTGTCGCCTACCAGGCTCCTCCGTCCATGGGATTTTCCAGGCAAGAGTACTGGAGTGGGGTGCCATTGGCATATTAAAAAGCAGAGTTGACATTACTTTGTCAACAAAGGTCCGTCTAGTCAAAGCTATGGTTTTTCCAGCAGTAATGTATGGATATGAGATCAGATGAGATCAGATCAGTCGCTCAGTCGTGTCCGAC
>NW_011478723.1:0-435 GCF_000754665.1 Bison bison bison | reverse complement strand
TGCTTATTTAACTTATATGCAGAGTGTATCATGAGAAATTTGGGCTAGAAGAAGCACAAGCTGAAATCAAGATTGCCGGGAGAAATTTCAATAACCTCAGATATGCAGATGACACCACCCTTATGGCAGAGAGCAAAGAACTAAAGAGCTTCTTGATGAAAGAGGAGTGAAAAAGTTGGCTTAAAACTCAACGCTCAAAAAACGAGAATCATAGCATCTGGTCCCATCACCTCATGGCAAATAGATGGGGAAACAATGGAAACAGTGACAGACTTTATTTTATTGGGCTCCAAAATCACTGCAGATGGTGACTGCAGCCATGAAATTAAAAGACGCTTGCTCCTTGGAAGAAAAGTTATGACCCACATGCTGCTAAGTCACTTCAGTCGTGTCTGACTCTGTGAGACCCCATAACAGCAGCCCACCAGGCTCCCC
>NW_011478722.1:9752-10466 GCF_000754665.1 Bison bison bison | reverse complement strand
TTCGGGAAAAACCCCAGGTTCCAAATACAGCTCGACAAGCGGCCTCTCTCCCCGGGGACATCTCGAGAGGCAAGCGGAGTTCCTGCCTCAACCCGAGAAAGACCTCGAGAGACCTTCTTCAACACGTCTCGAGGCCAGATTCCCCTACCATGGCTCGGGAGCAATGACGCGCTCCCCCTCGCCACTCGCATGGAGACCCGACTTCCCTGGCGCCCCACGAGAGGCTCACTGACCTCGCCGTCGTACCTCGTGAGAAACCGCACACTGGGGCCGCCGCTCGAGAACCACCCCGAGACTCCCCCGTCATCGCGGAGATGAGGGCCTTCGTCTCCTGCATGGCCTAGAGGCCAACCTCGCGACCTCTCTCCAAACGCCTCAGGAGGCTTGACTCCCTTTAGTCCACCCAGTGAGATCCAAGAGATACCGGTCGCGACTCGAGAGCAGAGCGGGGTTCTTTGCTTCCACTCGAGATGAATGCCTGTCTTCCCGGGTGCGTCTAGAATGCAACCCCGAGATCCCGGTCGCCCCTGCAGAGGAACATTGGCTTCTGGACACAAGCCTAGATGAGATCTATTGGCCCTGCAGTCACTCGAGAGCAATCCCCAGCTTTCCTTCGCAACTCGAATGGAAGATTGGACTTCCCTGGGCCAACACAAGAGGCATCCTGAATTCCCCGTCGTAACTCGAGAATCCCGCCGTAACTCGAGAAAAACC
>NW_011478722.1:4185-6088 GCF_000754665.1 Bison bison bison | reverse complement strand
TCACTCGAGAGCAATCCCCAGCTTTCCTTCGCAACTCGAATGGAAGATTGGACTTCCCTGGGCCGACACAAGAGGCATCCTGAATTCCCCGTCGTAACTCGAAAATCCCGCTGTAACTCGAGAAAAACCACGTGGTTCCCCCGTCATCGCAAGATGAAACCCTTTCCCGCTACAGCGTCTCAGGAGAAGTCCCAAGTTAGGAATTGGAAGACGAAACGTTACTTGGCACCCTTGATGCGCCCCACCAAGTTCCCCGGCATCCCGGTCTCCCTGGAGAGGAACACCGAGGTTTTCCGGCACCACTTCCTCTGAAACCCTTCTACCCTCCTGATCTCGACAGGAGTGTCGACTCACCTGCTTTGTCTGGAAGGGGTTCCCGACCTTCCGGTCGCACCTCAGGATGAGGCCCGTCTCACGACGACATTCCAGACGTGGCCTCATGGGTGCTTTCACATTGTGAAGCACCCCGATTTCCCGGTCCCCTCTTGATAAGAACCCGATGCCCGGGCACCTCTCCGAACTCCACTCTGTGAATGAAGTCAACACTAAGGGGCAGTGACTCGCCCGCGCATCGTCCGGAAAAACCCCCAGGTTCCAAATCCAGCTCGACAAGTGGCTTCTCTCCCCGGGGACACCTCGAGAGGCAAGCGGGGTTCCATGCTTCAACCCAAGACGAGGCCTGACTCTCCTCTCCCCAGTCTGCAGGGACCCTGCGATCGGAGTCTGAAATCAGAGGAACCCTGAGGTTCCTGCCTCAACTGGAGATGAGGCCCTCTTCAATGTACCAAACCCGGTGGAGTCCCGAGAGGCCCCTCCCACCTCCAGTTTCCCTGACTTCTCAGAGCCACCATGAGAAGCCCCCTGAGGTCACCTGCACAAGTCGAGGGAAGCCAGGGTTTCCTGCCTCAACCCGAGAAAGACCTCGAGAGACATTCTTCAACACGTCTCGGGGCCAGATTCCCCTACCATGACTCGAGAGCAATGACGCGCTCCCCCTCGCCACTCGCATGGAGACCCGACTTTCCTGGCGCCCCACGAGAGGCTCACTTACCTGGCCGTCATACCTCGTGAGAAACCGCACCCTGGGGCCGCCGCTCGAGAACCACCCCGAGACTCCCCCGTCATGGCGGAGATGAGGGCCTTCGTCTCCTGCATGGAATAGAGGCCAACCTCGCGACCTCTCTCCAAACGCCTCAGGAGGCTTGACTCCCTTTAGTCCACCCAGTGAGCTCCAAGAGATACCCGTCGCGACTGGAGAGCAGAGCGGGGTTCTTTGCTTCCACTCGAGATGAATGCCTGTCTCCCCGGGTGCGTCTGGAATGCAACCCCGAGATCCCGGTCCCACCTGGAGAGGAACACTGGCTTCTGGACACAAGCCTAGATGAGGTCTATTGGCCCTGCAGTCATCCGAGAGCAATCCCCAGCTTTCCTTCGCAACTCGAATGGAAGATTGGACTTCCCTGGGCCAACACAAGAGGCATCCTGAATTCCCTGTCCTAACTCGAGAATCCCGCCGCAGCTCGAAAAAAACCACGTGATTCCCCCGTGATAGCAAGATGAAGCCCCTTCCCGCTACAGCGTCTCAGGAGAAGTCCCACGTTAGGAATTGGAGGTCGAAACGGTACTTGGCACCCTTGATGCGCCCCCACGAAGTTCCCCGGCATCCCGGTCTCCCTGGAGAGGAACACCGAGGTTTTCCGGCACCACTTCCTCTGATCTCTTCTACCCTCCTGATCTCGACAGGAGTGTCGACTCCCCTGCTTTGTCTGGAAGGGGTTCCCGACCTTCCGGTCGCACCTCAGGATGAGGCCGGTCTCACGACGACATTCCAGACGTGGCCTCGTGGGTGCTTCCACATTGCGAAGCACCCCGATTTCCCGGTCCCCTCTTGATAAGAACCCGA
>NW_011478722.1:0-1048 GCF_000754665.1 Bison bison bison | reverse complement strand
CCCCCAGGTTCCAAATCCAGCTCGACAAGTGGCCTCTCTCCCCGGGGACACCTCGAGAGGCAAGCGGAGTTCCATGCCTCAACCCAAGACGAGGCCTGACTCTCCTGTCCCCAGTCTGCAGGGACCCTGCGATCGGAGTCTGAAATCAGAGGAACCCTGAGGTTCCTTCCTCAACTGGAGATGAGGCCCTCTTCCAATGCACCCCACCCGGTGGAGTCCCGAGAGGCCCCTCCCACCTCCAGTTTCCCTGACTTCTCAGAGCCACCATGAGAAGCCCCCTGAGGTCACCTGCACAAGTCGAGGGAAGCCAGGGTTTCCTGCCTCAACCCGAGAAAGACCTCGAGAGACCTTCTTCAACACGTCTCGAGGCCAGATTCCCCTACCATGACTCGAGAGCAATGACGCGCTCCCTCTCGCCAATCGCAAGGAGACCCGATTTCCTTGGCGCCCCACGAGAGGCTCACTGACCTCGCCGTCGTACCTCGTGAGAAACCGCACCCGGAGCCCGCCGCTCGAGAACCACAACGAGACTCCCCCGTCATCGCGGAGATGAGGGCCTTCGTCTCCTGCATGGCCTAGAAGCCACCTCGCGACCTCTCTCCAAACGCCTCAGGAGGCTTGACTCCCTTTAGTCCACCCAGTGAGCTCCAAGAGATACCCGTCGCGACTGGAGAGCAGAGCGGGGTTCTTTGCTTCCACTCGAGATGAATGCCTGTCTCCCCGGGTGCGTCTGGAATGGAACTCCGAGATCCCGGTCGCCCCTGGAGAGGAACATTGGCTTCTGGACACAAGCCTAGATGAGGTCTATTGGCCCTGCAGTCACTAGAGAGCAATCCCCAGCTTTTCTTCGTAACTCGAATGGAAGATTGGACTTCCCTGGGCCAACACAAGAGGCATCCTGAATTCCCCGTCGTAACTCGAGAATCCCGCCGCAACTCGAGAAAAACCACGTGGTTCCCCCGTCATCGCAAGATGAAGCCCTTTCCCGCTAGAGCGTCTCAGGAGAAGTCCCACGTTAGGAATTGGAGGTCGAAACGGTACTTGGCAC
>NW_011478721.1:4760-5396 GCF_000754665.1 Bison bison bison | reverse complement strand
GATGTTGAAGGTTAAACTCCAATACTTTGGCCTCCTGATGGGAAGAGCTGATTCATTTGAAAAGACCTTTATGCTCAGGAAAAGTGAGGGCAGGAGGAGAAGGGGATGACAGAGGATGAGATGTTTGGATGGCATTACCGAATCAATGGACACAGGTTTGGGTGAACTCCAGGAGTTCGTGATGGCCAGGGAGGCCTGGTGTGCTGCAGTTCATGGGGTTGCATAGAGTTGGACAGGACTGAGTGACTGAACTGAAATGAACTGATACCTTTTGTCCTGAATTTCTGGAATGTGCTCTTGGTCTGATAAATTATCAGCACTCAGATCCAGGAAGAGCAGTAATTAACTTCTTCCCATATGCCTGAGGGAAAAATGACTGGTGATCATTAATCTTTAGCCCATACATCTGGTCCATTGTAAAATGGTCAGGGGGCATGAAAAATGCTGGTGACTTAGTTCCAGGATCAAGGGAAACCATAATGAGATTAAGTTAAACTTCAGATCAGATCAGATCAGTCCCTCAGTCGTGTCCGAATCTTTGCGACCCCATGAATCGCAGCACGCCAGGCCTCCCTGTCCATCACCAACTCCCGGAGTTCACTCAGACTCATGTCCATAGAGTCAGTGATGCCATCC
>NW_011478721.1:0-903 GCF_000754665.1 Bison bison bison | reverse complement strand
CTGTGTCTGGGATTCTCCAGGCAAGAACACTGGAGTGGGTTGCCATTTCCTTCTCCAATGCATGAAAGTGAAAAGTGAGAGTGAAGTCGCTCAGTCGTGTCCGACTCTTCACGACCCCATGGGCTGTAGCCTACCAGGCTCCTCCATCCATGGGATTTTCCAGGCAAGAGTACTGGAGTGGGGTGCCATTGCTTTCTCCAGGCGATCCTCCAGACCCAGGGATTGAACCTGGGTCTCCCACATTGTAGGCAAACGTTTTACCATCTGAGCCACCAGGGAAGCCCTGACTTCCTTCCCACCAGAAAGTCGTTGACTGTTTACCTTTCTCCTAAAAATAAAACTAGTTTAATATTTAGATGTTCAAATGCTTAGGCACATGAAATTTTGACTAAATCCTAAATATATAAATATAATATGTAAGGTAAGGGAGTTAGAGAAGGCGAGGTTTAGAAAAAGAATGAAACAGGCACTTTTAATGAGGCGAGAAGGGGCAGCACTCAGATTAGTGAGCTGCTGCACTAACCTAAGAAATGAGTAAGTATGTATAGGCATGTATGTCAAAAGTTACTGTCTTAAGGGGGCCTGTTCTTCTCCAAGGTTGTTCGAAGTAGTTATCTCTTAAACGGCTGGGGCAAGGAATTTTGGAGATCGGCCAGAGGCTGGACCAGCTGGGAGCTGGGTGTAATCAACCTTAATGTCCATTTTTTTCTTTGGGTGAGAGAGTTCTTTGTTTGCATAGAATGGTGGGGAGGACCTGGAGGGGAGTTTTTAACTCCAGGCTATTTTGAGCCATGTAACTTTCTTTCATTCCAAACCCTAAGGAATATATAGAAAAAGAGAAAGAGAGGTGGGTGCCGTTAATGTTCAGGGCTTCTTCATGCTGATAAATGAGGGTGAGAGATT
>NW_011478720.1:18084-18682 GCF_000754665.1 Bison bison bison | reverse complement strand
GTTTTCACAGGAAGGGCCGCGAGTTCTGAAGAAAAGAATAAAACGAAAAACACCTCGTTTGATTCTGTGTTCCAGAATCCCTGCTGTGTCAGTGGCCGTAGAGGATTGTATTTTGTACCTGTTGAGATCCTCCCTCTGTGTGGGGCTGTGTGACAGGGAGCTCGGTGTGTTTTTCTAGGTATTGAACAGTCTATTTTCAACATTCAGGGGTCACTTCCCAAGACTGATCTTACGTGAGAAGGAAGCCCAGAGGAAGAGGAAAGCAAGGAGTCAGAAATGACTCATTCCGGGGTAAGAGGCATAGTCCTTTTGTTTGTTTCTTCTGTCTCTTTCCTGAAATGCTGTATCTTTGGACTTGATAAGCGTCTTAACTTCTGAACGGGTTTGTTTACACTTACCCATAATCATGATCCCAAGGGACCCATTGCCCTCCTGACACATCAGAATGGCAGAAACAGTATTACCAGCCAAAGAAGCTCAGTTCAGTTCAGTTCAGTCGCTCAGTCGTGTCCAACTCTTTGCGACCCCATGAATCACAGCACGCCAGGCCTCCCTGTCCATCACCAACTCCCGGAGTTCACTGAGACTCACATCCATC
>NW_011478720.1:16662-17480 GCF_000754665.1 Bison bison bison | reverse complement strand
AGGGACTCTCAAGGGTTTTCTCCAACACCACAGTTCAAAGCATCAATTCTTCGGCGCTCAGCCTTTTTCACAGTCCAACTTTCACATCCATACATGACCACAGGAAAAACCATAGGCTTGACTAGGTCCTTTGTTGGCAAAGTAATGTCTCTGCTTTTCAGTATGCTGTCTAGGTTGGTCATAACTTTCCTTCCAAGGAGTAAGCGTCTTTTAATTACATGGCTGCAGTCACCATCTGCAGTGATTTTGGAGCCCAAAAAATAAAGTTTGACACTGTTTCCACTGTTTCCCCATCTATTTCCCATGAAGTGATGAGAGTGGATGCCATGGTCTTCGTTTTCTGAATGTTGAGCTTTAAGCCAACTTTTTCACTCTCCTCTTTCACTTTCATCAAGAGGCTTTTGAGTTCCTCTTCACTTTCTGTCAAAAGGGTGGTGTCATCTGCATATCTGAGGTTATTGATATTTCTCCCGGCAATCTTGATTCCAGCTTGTGTTTCTTCCAGTCCAGAGTTTCTCATGATGTATTCTGCATATAAGATAAATAAGCAGGGTGACAAAATACAGCCTTGACATACTCCTTTTCCTATTTGGAACCAATCTGTTGTTGCATGTCCAGTTCTAACTGTTGCTTCCTGACCTGCATACAGATTTCTCAAGAGCAGGTCAGGTGGTCTGGTATTCCCATCTCTTTCAGAATTTTCCACAGTCTATTGTGATCCATACAGTCAAAGGCTTTGGCATAGTCATTAAAACAGAAATAGATGTTTTTCTGGAACTCTCTTGCTTTTTCCATGATCCAGTGGATGTTAGCAATTT
>NW_011478720.1:2983-14404 GCF_000754665.1 Bison bison bison | reverse complement strand
TATACTCTGCGTCCTTCATTCCAGGTTACTGGTAATTGTGTAAGTTCTGTGGTATTAAATAGTTGCACCCTCTCTTAATCTCACATTGACACTACTTATTTTTGCCTTAGTACTACTTGACCAGAATCTCAGGACCTGATTGTTAGGTGTGTGTTAGTATTGTATAGCAGCTTTGAATAAAGTATTTCAGGAAATCATTTTCTAGAAGAAAATGCATTCTCGTCTCACCTGAATACATATTGGATTCGATACTGATGAATCTCTAACAACACAGATATTCCTTTCTCTGATCACCAGGGCTTGTCTCTAAGGTGGACCTGGTCACCTTTCTGGAGCTATTAAAGGATCCCAGGAATATGAGGAGAATGGAGACAACAGCCATTTACCCAGGTAGGTATGAATGGTTGGAGATGATGACTCAGATGAGAGTTCCAAGGAGCAGTGAGGAACTCATCCTTCATCCCGTGATCTTGGGAGATTTGCTTCAATGGAAATGGTTTTCGAAAACCTGGGTTTGTTCTGCTACGGTGATAGAAATGTGTCACCTGCCCTATTCTCTCTCTGAAATCATTCATGAATTTGTCTCCAGTGATTACTTTTCTCCATCACAGTGTGACCTAAATATCTCCTTTTGGCTTGTGACAAACTGCATTCATTCGTTGCTCTTCGATTTCTTGGGGGCCCTAGGAAAACTCTGCCCATTTCTGAGTAACTGTATGACAGTCCTTTTAAAGTTTCCTTCTACCTCTAGACAGAAATGTGTGAGTGGAGTGGTAGACAGACTGCCAAATTTCCAGGAATACTAGGGACGGGTTTTTGTTCTCTGATTTATAACTTCCTATCCACTGGGAGGGACACATAGGACCTTCTAAATAAATTTCAAGTTCAAGTAATTTTTCACTGCAGAAAGCAAAACCTAGTGAAAATGAAACAGTGCACATCTCAGGCTGACTTGAAAGTTTCTCATTACCTTATATGATCTCATATAAAATATCTTTAGTGTATTTGCCCCAATTCCAACATGCTAAAATACTTTATTGTGTTTTATCACCTCATAGAATTTTAAAATGAATTGACATAAAATCTTAGCACATTTTCCACTACATTATTAATGGTTGATTCAAACTATGACAATTTTTAGATTATATAAAGAAATCTTTATTAAAAGTTGTAATTGGAATATAGCTATTTTCCAATTTTGTACTCCTATACAGCAAAGATAATCAAATATACATATCAGTCAGTTCAGTTCCGTCGCTCAGTCGAGTCTGAGTCTGTGATCCATGATCTGCAGCAGGCCAGGCTTCCCTGTCCATCACTTACTCCCAGGGCCTGCTCAAACTCATGTCCGTCGAGTCAGTGATGCCATGCAACCATCTCACCCTCTGTCGTCCCCTTCTCTCATCTTCAGTCTTTCCCAGCATCAGGGTCTTTCTCAGTGGGTCAGTTCTTTGCATCAGGTGGCCAAAGTATCAGAACTTCAGGACAAGGAACCATGTCCTTCCAATGAATATTGAGGACTGATTTCTTTTAGGATGGAGTGGTGTGATCTTCTTGCAATCCAAGACACTCTCAAGAGTCTTCTCCAACACCACAATTCAAAAGCATCAATTCTTCAGCACTCAGCTTTCTTCATGGTCCAACTCTCACATCCATACATGACTACTGGAAAACCCATAGCTTTGACTGGAACCTCTCAGTGTTTCCACTGTTTCTCCCACTGTTTGCCATGAAACGATCTGACCGGTGCCATGATCTTTGTTTTTTCAAGGTTGAGTTTGAAGCCAGCTTTGTCAGCCTCTTCTTTCAGTTTCATCAAGAGACTCCTCAGTTCCTCTTTGCTTTCTGCTCTAAGGGTGGTGTTATCTGTGTATCTGAGATTATGGATATTTCTCCCTGAAATCTTGATTCCAATTTGTGCTTCCTCAAACCGGGTATGTCCCATGAACTACTGTGCATATAAGTTAAATAAGCAGGGTGACAAATAATGTGCTGCTTTTCCAATTTGGAATCAGTCCGTTGTCACATGTCCAGTTCTCACTGTTGCTCCTTGACATGCATACAGACTTCTCAGCAGACAGGTAAGGTAGTCTGGTGTTCCCATCTCTTTAAGAATTTTCCAGTTTCTTGTGATCCACACAATCAAAGGCTGTGGTGTAGTCAATAAAGCAGATGTATTTGTTTTTCCAGAACTCTCTTGCTTTTTACATGATCCAAGGGATGTTGGCAATTTGATCTCTGATTCCTCTGCCATTTCTAAATCCAGCTTGAACATCTAGAAGCTCTTGGTTCACGTACTGTTAAAGGCTCACTTGGAGAATTTTGAGCCTTTGCTGTTGTTTGAAATGAGGGAAATTGTGTAGTAGTTTGAGCGTTGTTTGACATTGCCTTTCTTTGTGATTGGAATGAAAACTGACCTTTTCCCATCCTGAGGCCACTGCTG
The DNA here is from genome assembly GCF_000754665.1 of Bison bison bison. Taxonomy (NCBI): domain Eukaryota; kingdom Metazoa; phylum Chordata; class Mammalia; order Artiodactyla; family Bovidae; genus Bison; species Bison bison. The sequence goes on along the minus strand of NW_011478720.1, from coordinate 11,961 downwards.
AGTTTTCCAAATATGCTGGCTTATCGAGTACAGAACTTTAGCATTATCATCTTTTAGGAGTTGAAATAGCTCAGCTGGAGTTCCATCAGCTTTGTTGGTCGTCATGCCTTCTAAGGCTGACTTGACTTTAGATGCCGGGATGTCTGTTACTAGGTGAGTGATCACACCATCGTGGTTATCTCGGTCATTAAGATCTTTTTTGTATCCTTATTCCATGTATTCTTGCCAGCTTCTCTTAATATCTTCTACTTCTTTTAGGCCCTTCCCGTTTCTGTCCTTTATTGTTCCCCTCTTTGCATGAAATATTCATGGTACCTCTAATTTTCTTAAAGAGATCTCTAGTCTTTACCATCCTATTGATTTCCTTCCCATTTAGGTCTCCACAGAGCAATGAGTAGAGTTCCCTCTTTCAATCGTAGTTTTAAAGTCTCTCTTCTTATTTAATTTTTTAAAACTAGTACCTTATTGAGTTTGTCTTATTTGTATTCAGCTTCCTCGGACACTGTCTTATGTGTCCTTAGTTTCCGACTAGTTGTCTGTCACCATCATTTATGATTCTTAGACTGAAAGATCTAATAGAACATTCTCAGAAACATGTGTGGCAAGAAGTGGATTTAAGAATTACTAGGCACCTAGGATTTGTGAAAGTGCTTGGTGTCTCCACTTAAGATGACTAAAAGCAAGAAGTAATCATTAGATTGCCTGTCACCTCTTAACTCAGTGGTCCTTGGAGGTTTTTATCTTGTTTCTTCCCCTATAGTGTATTTATTTGCCATCTCATATTGTCCTGCGTTCTGTTTGTGGTCTTTGTTTTGAAGGGTGCAGCCACCTAGTTAATCTTCTTCTGGTATCTGCACCTTGGTGGGTGAGGTTGGTCCAGAGGTTTGTGCCCTTATCCTCTCTTGATCTGTGTTCTGATTGCTGTTAACTGTGACCAGAGCCTGCCCTGGATATTCAGGGCTGTTTCCCCCTTGTTCTGTGGTGGTTACTGACCTGTCTTTGGTGGTGCCTGCTCCCTGCATGGTGGAATAGAGCCCCCAGATCTGAGTCTTTGCTGTGATTCTGATCTGTGGTGCGAGGCAGGTGGGATTGGAGCACACTCACTGGGAGAGAGGTCACTGAGTATTACTGCTCTCGGAATGTTCACCTCAGGGTGTGCTCTGGTGTCCTCTCTCATGCGTCCTGCAAGCTCTCATGTTATGTAGTGTTGGCACTGCTCTTGTCCCCCCCTTAACCATGGGCATGATGGCACATGGCCCTGGTGTCTCTCAGCTGTTGTTTTCATAAGGTCACCAGCATAGACTCAGTGAAGTCAGATCCTGGGATTTCATTCAGCATGGAGATGGACCCGCTGTGGTGCTACGGAGCAGCTCAGGCTCTGTCCTGGCCCAGCCCCCTTGTGTAGGAGCCCACAAAGTCTACAGCTACTAAAGCTACACCTGCCATGAATGAGAGAGCCCTTGGTTGTGGGTTCAGATGCTCTGTATGGGCTGCGGTTACAAAGCTGGTCATGGGTGTAAGACTGTGGCTTTTGTTGCTGCAAGGAGAGTTTTCAGCTTTTCTTCTTTATTGCTGGGGTTCACCTGTGCTTTCTGTTCCACCTGTGTGTGTGACCACTGACAGGTGTCTTCTCCTGAGGCTGCCCCAGAGCTCAGGATTCTGCTGATTGTGGAGGAGGTCGATGGGGGAGGCCATGGCTGGGGGCTCAAAAGACCCTAGGCTGGGTAGAGTTCTTCCTAGTCCTTGGCTAGCAGGGGCGGGCACAAGGGACAAGGGATGCAGCGGGCTCATACCCTGGGCATCACTTAACAAGGACACTCTCTCTATAGTGGTTCATGCTTCCTCCACAAGCATCCCGTTTATAGACCTCCTCCCTCACTTCCGTCCTCTGCCTGGCTCTGCTCTCCAAACCCCACATTTCAGCACCCAGCACTTGTCTGCATTGCTGGGCATTCCTCTAAGGCTGGGTGGGCAGGGCTGGGGTCAGTACCCTGTGTGCAGGTCTCACTCTGTCCTGCTGCCACACACAGTTTGCCATGTTCTCTTCCCACAGAGAATGAGGCTGTCCTTCTATCCAAACTGAGCTGCCCAAGCGAGGGGCTTCCTCGGATATGGAGATCTCCTCACTTTCATCTCCCCGCAGTGTTGCAGGCCCCAACCCACTTCCTCTCTTCTTTTTCCTTCTTCTTTCTTTTGTCCTACCCTGCAGAGCAGGAATCTTTCTTGTCCTTTCAGATTTCCAAGGGCCTCTGCTAGTGTTCCGCTGCGCTCTGTGAGAATTGTTCCATTTCTCATTCATTTGTGGAGAGAGAGATGAGCTCCACATCTGCCTAAGCCTCTGGCATCTTGAGCCTTCCATCTCTGTTTTATTTATAAACTAGCTATAATCATCAATTTTCTCTAAATCTTTAAAGATATTCACTGAGAATAGCAGGTAAAATTACTTGTTATTTGGTATCTTTCAGCTATGTCTCCACAAGACACCCAGGATTTGAGGACAAAGAATCCAGCTTTAGAAGATGTATTCCCAAAAGCAAACCTAGGAATGTATCAAACATTTCACCTCAGAAACTTAAATTTAATGAAAGATTGGGAATATACCAGGGTATATGAAAGACAGAGACGATGTTTATATGGACATAAAGAAATAGAGACAGTTACACAGTAATGCTAACATTACTGCAAAAAGAAATGAGCAACGTGAGTCAAATTGGGAAAAACAGCAACTTCAATCTTCAATATCTGCCGAGAAGTGTAAGTGTTTAACAAAAGATTTCCATCCTTTTTTGAAACATACATGTTGTCTAAAAGAAAACGTTGAAAATCTAGAAGGTAATCTAGTCTCTACTGCAAATACTCATTCAGACAATTCTGAACATAGGCTTCGACTAAATATACATTCAAGCATGTCTGAACACGTACAATTTAACAATGAGTGTGAAAACTCACAATCTAAGCAATTTGAGGGATCCATGAGCAGGGTGTCATTATTCTTCCCCCAACAGGTATCTTCTATCCATTCCAAGATATATAATGTTGATGATAATGGAAGAGATGCATTCCAACCATCATTGTTCAATACATACTGTGGTATGGTTAATACAGAACAACTTTGCATGTATAATAAAAGGAGTCAGACCTTAAGTAAGAGTCCCAGCTCCAATAATTACAAGAGTATTTATGGCGGACTGAGAAGATATTCAGGCAATGAAACTAGGTACACAGTTGAAGGAGACTCAAAGCTTAAGAAACATCAGGGACCTGAATCTTCAAACAAGGATTCTAAAAGTAATAAATGTAGAAATACCTTTGATCAAATGTCAGGTTTTTCTCTAGATAAGAGTACTTGTACTGGAGAGAGGACTTGTAGTCAATATGGTAAGGTTTCTAATCACTGTTCAGAACTTACTCAACAGGACGCTGTTCAGAATGCACAGGAAGAAAACAAGTGTAAGATATGTGAGAAAGTGTTCAGTAAGTCATCCAATCTAAGTAGACATAGGAGAATTCATACAGGAAGGAAACCTTTCAAATGTACAGAATGTAGCAGAGCATTTAACTGTCACTCACTTCTTACTCAACATCAGCGAATTCATGCTGGAGAGAAACCTTATATATGTAAAGAATGTAACAAAGCCTTTCGTAGTTCCTCATTTCTTACTGAACATCAGCGAATTCACACTGGAGAGAAACCTTATAAATGTACAGTATGTGGCAAAGCCTTTACTTACAACTCAAGCCTTATTAAACATCAGCGAATTCATGCTGGAGAGAAACCTTATAAATGTACAGAAAGTAGCAAAGCCTTTACTTACAATTCACTTCTTATTCAACATCGGCGAATTCATACTGGAGAGAAACCTTATAAATGTACAGAATGTGGCAAAGCCTTTACTTACAACTCAAGGCTTATTCAACATCAGCAAATTCATGCTGGAGAGAAACCTTATAAATGTACAGAATGTAGCAAAGCCTTTATTTACAACTCACTTCTTATTAAGCATCGGCGAATTCATACTGGAGAGAAACCTTATAAATGTACAGAATGTAGCAAAGCCTTTACTTACAACTCACGCCTTATTGAACATCGGCGAATTCATACTGGAGAGAAACCTTATAAATGTACAGAATGTAGGAAAGCCTTTACTTACAACTCACTTCTTATTAAGCATCGGCGAATTCATACTGGAGAGAAACCTTATAAATGTTCAGAATGTAGCAAAGTCTTTACTTGCAACTCAGACCTTATTGAACATCAGCGAATTCATACTGGAGAGAAAGTTTATATATGTAAAGAATGTAACAAAGCCTTTCGTCGCTCCTTATTTCTTACTCGACATCATCGAATTCACGCTGGAGAGAAACCTTATTAATGTACAGTATGTGGCAAAGCCTTTACTTACAACTCACACCTTATTTAACATCAGCGAATTCATACTGGAGAGAAACCTTATAAATGTACAGAATGTAGCACAGCTTTTATCTGTTACTCAGATCTAACCCATCATCAGCGAATCCATACTGGATAGAAGCCTTATATATGTAAAAAATGTAACAAAGCCTTTCATCATTGCTCAGTTCTTGCTCAACATCATCGAATCCATACTGGGGAGAAACCATACAAATGCAAAGAATGTGGCAAAGCCTTTCTTAGGAGTTCGGCCCTTACTCAACATCATGAAATTCATACTGGGGATAGACGTTATAAATGTACTGAATGTGGCAAAGCCTTTGGTTACAAGTCAGCTCTTACTCTACATCAGCAAATGCATACTGGAGAGAGACCTTATGAATGTACTGAATGTGGCAAAGCCTTTAGTTGGAGTGGTAATCTCACTATACATCTGAGAACACACACTGGAAAGAAACTCTAGTAATGGAACAAGTGATGGAAGAGGTTTGCCCTAAACATGTATCAGAAAACACAAGAGTTTATATAAGAAACCAATGGAAATGATGTAACCAATATGTAGAAAAGTATTTAATCAAAAGTTAAATGGAAATAAATATCAGAGATTGCATAATAGAAGGCATTTCATCAATCTTGTTTTCAGAAGTTTCTCTGAAGTACAATGACTGTAGGTAGTACTTCATAGTTAAAACACATAGAAAATGGACATATTAGCATGAATCGTGAGATGAAGGTTGATGGTTAGAAAGTTACAATTCGTAGCAATGTATGTATGAAAGCAAAAGTAAAGTCGCTCAGTCGTGTCCAACTTTGCAACCCCATAGACTGTAGCCTACCAGGCTCCTGTGTCTATGGGATTTTCCAGGCAATAGTACTCGAGTGGATTGCTATCTGTATGCTTGTTTAGAATGACGTGATTTTAGATTCTTTTACGTGAATGTAATTGAACACTCAATCCATACTAACCTTTCTACTGTGTTTGGAAACGTAGATTTTTTATGGTTTGTTTAAGATTAGCCTTTTTATATTGTGTTGCAACCATTTCTATCTATCCTCCATTAGAAGATGAAGGGTACCATAATGTAAAATGAACAATGACCATCTAAATGGAGGTGTTTGGCATTGATGTGAAATATCTGGAAGTTGCCATGATGTACGTGATCATTTAATCTTCCGTGTATTAAAGTAAGATAGAAGTTGGTTCAAAAGTTTCAATAGTAATATCCTTGATTTGTAAGAAAAACACAATGAGAGTTCACTGCAATATTGATGTATCTTTATCATAGCAACACAAGTCATGAGTATTACTTGACAATGTTGAAATGAAACCAGCTTCTGTGATAACCCACAAACGTATTAGAAAGTTTTCCTGGAAGAGGCGTGAAATTAGTGTATACCATGCTTCCTAAGTGCTTCCTAGGCTTTGTCTGGTAAGCTGTAAAACAGTCTTGCTGAACCCCAGGGTCTACTTTACATGCCCCCGTTCAATGACACCCTCACAGTGCTCACCGGATTTGTTGTTTTGGCTTGAATGGATTAATTCACACTCACCCTAGCGAGCCCAGAGCACCTCACCCAGCATAACTTCTACAGGCTAAACTGTAAGAACTGGTGTTTTCTCTGCCTGATTCTAGCTTTGACCTCTCTCAGAAATTCCTGCCGGAAATCCTCCCCTACAGAGAGGTCTTAGGTGTGGTGAGTGTGAGGCTTTGAGCTCAGGACTCCTGAACGTTGGTTTGGGAGAAGAAACATCAGAAAAAAAATGGGATTTGCTGAGGACTCCATTAACGGCCACACTGTAGACCTGCAGATTGATAACTTCTTGGAGTGTTGACCTGACCACCAGGGATTGTATTCATTGAAATGGTTCAGAAAGAATCTTTAGCCAAATGGTTTCCATCTGGTTTCCCATCAGGATCACATGACCAGTGTCAGGAACTGACCTCACTGATGCCCTCCCAACAGAGTTCTATGTTGGTCCTGTGGGAGCATCACTGTGGTGTCTAGGAAGTGCTCCAGGGGATTCTAAGCAGAGGCCCGGGTTAAGGAAGTGCCTCCTGATCCATCTGTGAGAGCTGAGCCCTGGCTTCGTCCATGGAGAGGCAACAGGGTTGGTCTAGCTGGATTTGGACAGGGGAAGTCAGTCAGCTCATGCCGAGGTCTAGCCCCGGCTGATCCAGGGAGTTCGAAGGGGAGACAGCTTCGGTATTCAGGATACGATAGCTTTAATTAAATATTAATGAGAGATATAAAGAGTAATAGAATGAGAATAGCTCAGCAGGAATATTCAGTGGAGAAAAGAGGGTGAGTAGCTTGGTTTACGTGGGAAACCAATAAAACTTCAAGACAAGAAGTTTGCACCACTTACATAGGCCACAGGCGTCCTTCCGTTCTCCCGAAGGAGAGGAGATACTGAGGCCTCGCTGGTCAGATCTTAGAAGCCCAGGCAAAATTAGTAAACATGGCAGGCTCCGCGCTCCAGATGGAAACTCAGCCAGAGTTTGAGAGAGAGACATGGGGAGACCAGTCTTTCAAGTAACTGATCCCATTCTTTATTTTCCAGGGTCTGTTTTTATACACTGAGATGTTACACAAAAGTCATGTGGGGACAGCAGTCCTGACTTTTATTAAAGTCAGGTGCTTCATACAGATGTATACAGAGGTCTTAGGGGTGTTACATCATCTTCTGGCCAGGGGACCTGCTGTCAATTTATGACCCTCTCCTTGTGACAGCGGTTAGTCAACACTTATTTCTCCAGGGGTGATTTTTCTTAAAACAGATGCCACCCAAGTAAAGTTACATTCTTATAGGGTGAGGGTGTAGTGGGTTTTAGTTAAGGAAAGAATTTGCTTAGCCTAAGGTCTAACATGATTAATATCAAAGGTTAATACTTATTTCTTCTATATATTCATTAATATATGTAAGGGCAGGGGATGTGGAGACTTAGCAGTAAACATTGGCTCAACAAATGAAAAACACTTCATCAATACAATTTCTAATCAGCCCACTATACTTATACTAATAGTTTTCTAACTTCTTTAAAGAACCTGTTTTTAGAAGGTTTAAAGCATCTCGTGCCTCTCATGGTTGGGAGGCTGTGAGCAATCACATGTGGCTGGACAAGCCTGTCAGGCAGGCTAGAGAACCTTCAGAGGAGTTTGTAGGTTGAAACACTCCTATCATGCCCAGAAATTATTATTAACTGGAGCTCTAAGTTAACTCCTCCAAAAAAGGTGGTGGGGGACAGCCCCCTGTAAAGTCAGAGGTGTAGGTGAGAGCACAAAGTAGTAAAGTAGGCAGACTCTGGTTTTCGGGTAGATGCTCGAGAATTTCCAGGGGGACTCCTGAGGCTCGATCCCGCCTTTGCGTATGTCAAGCCTCCTTCCTCATGACCTTTGCCCCAGGTGCAGGTCCTCACCTGGCATCAGCTCACATCATCTGTGTGAGGAGAGTGTTAGGAGCTCTCTCTGGTGAGAGAACGATCAAGAAATAAGTTCACAGGCTGGTCTCCAGGTAGGAATTGATTGTTCCCAAATCTCTCCTGAGACAAAGGACAGGAGAGGTTGGTCTTCTCAGCTTTTCAAGGCCCTTCTGTCTGTAGGAGCATTGGTTGCAGGTTAAAGAGCTGTTTTGATGCCCTCAATGGTATTTTCTCAAACCGCAGAAGTGCGTTTGCAGCCTAACATCCCCAGAGAAGACAGAGCAGGAGGAAGAAGAGGAGGAAATAGCAACTTCTCAGGTAAATATCCTGTCCTGGGTCTGAGGCTTCATCTGCTTTTCCTCCCGAAATGCCCAAATGAAAATCTGCAAGCCTTTAGCTTTCTGCTCCTAGTTTTTCTTCCCAGGCATCTCATCATTTTATTTTTTCCCATTTCTTCTTATCATAGTGAAGACCAGCTCTTTAGACTACTTCCTTGTGTCCCAGAGCCTTTGCTCCATTGTCTGCATCCTCGCTTTCTATGGAATATGATGAATTCTCAACATGAATCAGCAACTTTCAACTGTTGAAACTATTCTTTTTGTGAGAGATCAGCATGGGGAGTCACTCCTATTCTCACTCCCACTGGGATGTGGTTTGGTGTTGGGATTTTAGGGACGTTGTGAAATGCACTGATGACTTAGCACCTGGGTGTAATATAGATATTTAAAACAGAGTTTGAAAATGCCATTATACATAGAACCAACTCTCTTCTGTCCATGGGATTTTCCAGGCAAGAATTTTGCAGTGGGTTCCCATTTCCTCGTCCCAGGGATTCTTTCCACCCCGAGACTGAAGCCACATCTCCAGCATCGGTAGGCAGATTCTTTACCACTGAGCCAGCTGGGAAGCCCAGTGACTCAACTCAGAGGTCTAGAGTTTTTCAGAAAATTTTCAGAAATAAAAAGAAAACTAGGAGATGCTGTCCTTTGCATTGCTGAGTCTTACTACTTAAATGCATTATTAGGATACTAAACAGGGGAAGTATATGTGAAATGAAATTTGCATAAAATTGACAGTTTTAAATGTTAGATTCAAGTTATAATTTCATTGTTAATTCCAGAATGCCCAGGCAGTGATTGTGCATC
>NW_011478720.1:0-1098 GCF_000754665.1 Bison bison bison | reverse complement strand
GCAGAAATAGATGTTTTTCTGGAACTCTCTTGCTTTTTCCATGATCCAGCAGATGTTGGCAATTTGATCTCTGGTTCCTCTGCCTTTTCTAAAACCATCTTGCACATCAGGAAGTTCACGGTTCACATATTGCTGAAGCCTGTCTTGGAGAATTTTGAGCATTACTTTACTAGCGTGTGAGATGAGTGCAATTGTGCAGTAGTTTGAGCATTCTTTGGCATTGCTTTTCTTTGGGATTGGAATGAAAACTGAACTTTTACAGTCCTGTGGCCACTGCTGAGTTTTCCAAATGTGCTGGCATATTGAGTGCAGCACTTTCACAGCATAAACTTTCAGGATTTGGAATAGCTCCACTGGAATTCCATCGCCTCCACTAGCTTTGTTCGTAGCGATGCTTTCTAAGGTCCACTTGACTTCACATTCCAGGATGTCTGACTCTAGGTCAGTGATCACACCATCGTGATTATCTGGGTCGTGAAGATCTTTTTTGTACCGTTCTTCTGTGTATTCTTGCCGTCTCTTCTTAATATCTTCTGCTTCTGTTAGGTCCATACCATTTCTGTCCTTTATCGAGCTCATCTTCTCATGAAATATTCCTTTGGTATCTCTGATTTTCTTGAAGAAATCCCTAGTCTTTCCCATTCTGTTGTTTTCCTCTATTTCTTTGCATTGATCACTGAAGAAGGCTTTCTCATCTCTTCTTGCTATTCTTTGGAACTCTGCATTCAGATGCTTATATCTTTCCTTTTCTCCTTTGCTTTTTGCTTCTCTTCTTTTCACAGCTATTTGTAAGGCCTCCCCAGACAGCCATTTTGCTTTTTTGCATTTCTTTTCCATGGGGATGGTCTTGATTCCTGTCTCCTGTACAATGTCCCGAACCTCATTCCATAGTTCATCAGGTACTCTATATATCAGATCTAGGCCCTTAAATCTATTTCTTACTTCCACTGTATAATCATAAGGGATTTGATTTAGGTCATACCTGAATGGTCTAGTGGTTTCCCCTACTTTCTTCAATTTAAGTCTGAATTTGGCAATAAGGAGTTCATGGTCTGAGCCACAGTCAGCTCCTGGTCTTGTTTTTGCTGACTGTATAGA
>NW_011478719.1:4792-5472 GCF_000754665.1 Bison bison bison | reverse complement strand
GTTGCAGTGTGTGGGCTTAGTTGCCCCATGGCATGTGGGATCTTAGTTCCCTGACCAGGGATTGAGCCCACATGCCCTGCATTGGAAGGCAGATTCTTAACCCATGGACTAGCAGGAAAGTCCCTGGTATCATATTTTAGATTCCACATATAACTGATATCATATGATATTTGTCTTTCTCTGCCTGACTTACTTCACTTAGTTTTATGATCTCTAGTTCCATCCATGTTGCTGCAAATGGCATTATTCCATTCTTTTAGGAGGAGAGGGAGCTTCAGTCTAAGGATGCCATCCCTTAGAAAGCCCCGTATTCCTTTCTCTACCTTGTGACTTTAATTATAACTTCTTTTCTCCTATATTCAAACTTTCTAGCTCCTGGCTATATCACCAGGGTCATTTAGCATCTCAAATTGCCCCTTTGGGTTAAAAAGCAAATAAAAATTCCTTTATACTCCCTATCCTTCTGCTACCCTTCATTCCTTTGTGAGTAGTTCCCTTAGGAGGTTTTAATTGTCAAATCCAAAGGCCAGTTTTTGATCTTCATCTTCCTTGAACTACTTTGTAACATTTCTTGATATTCCCTTTACTTTTCAAATCTTTCTCTCTTTGATTTCTACTTCTTTGCTTTATTTTAATTTTCCTTATATTTCTTTGATTCTTCTTATCATTCTTTGCTGGCT
>NW_011478719.1:0-696 GCF_000754665.1 Bison bison bison | reverse complement strand
TTCCATTCTTTTTCTGAGATCCTGGATTATCTTCACTATCATTATTCTGAATTCTTTTTCTGGAAGGTTGCCGGTCTCCAACTCATTTAGTTGTTTTCCTGGGAATTTATCTTGTTCCTTCATCTGGGTCATAATCCTATTTCTTTTCATTTTGATTAGCTTTCTGTGATTGTAGTTCTGAATACTGCAGGATTATAGTTCTTGTTTCTTCCATCTGCTCTCTGGTGGATGAGGATGAGAGGCTTCTGCAAGCTTCCTAATGGGAGGGACCAGCTGTGAGAAAAACTGGCCTTGCTCTGATGGGCAGAGCCATGCTCAGTAAAACTTTAATCCAATTGTCTGATGATGGAGTGGGGCTGCACTCTCTCCCTGTTACTTGTTTGGCCTGAAGCAACCCGGACCTGGATTCTACAGGGTAATGGTGACCTCTAAGAGAACTTATGCCAAGCTGTATCTCCCAGGACTGCTGTTGCCAGTGCCCCTGCCCTGCGGCAGGCCACTGCCAATGCATGCCTCTGCAGGAAACTCTCAAACACAGTAAGTCTGGCTCAGTCTCCTGTGGGGTCACTGTTCCTTTGCCCTGGGTCCTGGTGCACACAAGGTTTGCTTGTGCCCTTCAAGAGTGGAGTCTCTGTTTCCCCAAGTCCTGTGGAAACAGAGACTCCACTCTTGAAGGGCACAAGCAAACCTTGTGTG
>NW_011478718.1:19233-19906 GCF_000754665.1 Bison bison bison | reverse complement strand
CTGCTTGGTACACCCAGGATGTAGACTCCATCTCCTCTGGCCCCTCTTAGATGTTCTGGCTCCAGATCCAATGGCCAAACCAGAGCTTTTCTGCCCGGCCCCATTTACATGGCAGAAACGTTGTGAATGACATTCTGTCCTGGTTCTACAGCCTGTCTACCAGCGTGGTTGGTGGCAGAGACCCCATCATACTGTATCTTCTCTCTTTCCTTCTGTGTCTGTCTCTGGCTGTCATGGCAGTGGGACGGGGGAGGGGGGCAGTGGAGGAATGACTGCAAAGGCTGCCTAGTGCCATGTGCAGCAAGGTCTTAACTGGTGGCTCTGTTTTACTGATAAGTTATCTTTGTAGTGTCACTTCGTTGCAGAGATGACAGCAGTTAAACCCATGTGTGGGGTGGCAGACAATGCTAATTCTCCCTATTCTGTCCTCTCCTCCCTCCCTCCACATAGTGTCCCCCAAGAATTGGCCCTCCAGGACACACTATGGATGCCCCGGTCCAGCTCATGCTGTTGTTTGTTGTGGGAGAGGACGAGGCAGGGGTGAGTCCTGCTCTGAAATCTCAGGCTCCCTGAAAGTGCTCCACAGATCCCACATGCCTGCAAAGCGCTCTTGTTTTGTTTTCGCATTTCAGATGTTAATTATAAGGAAGAGAATTAGGCATATAAAACAAAT
>NW_011478718.1:14919-15579 GCF_000754665.1 Bison bison bison | reverse complement strand
GGGTACGGGGAGGGAGGTGGGAGCGGGGTTCAGGATGGGGAACACGTGTATACCCATGGTGGATTCATGTTGATGTATGGCAAAACCAATACAAATATTGTAAAGTAATTAGCCTCCAATTAAAAAAAAAAAAAGAATACTGGAGTGGGTTGCCATTTCAATTATTTCTTATTGGCCCCCAAATATTTAATGTTAATTCCATATGGATAAAGATCTCTCTGTCCTGCTTCCTAACACACAGGGCAAAATACAATTTTAGCCCTGCCCTGCCCTCCCCTCCCCTTTCCTTCTCTCCCCTTGCCTTCATGAATAATTTAGCCCTAAAGCCATTAGGTAGGGGCAGAACAGGATAGGTGTCCCTGATGGCAAGGGGAGTGACTGTCAGAGTCCTTGCAGGGGGAGGATGGCATCCATGCCCTCACACAACCAGAGGATGGGCTCCTATAACTTACATCCCGTAATAGGAAACTCTTGGCCTACTCAGCCACTTTAGGAAGCAGGGAGAGGGCCATCAAATTTTGAGTGCAATTAGACAAAACATCTGTTAGGCTGATTTTTTTTTCGTTGTTTCAACCAGTTCTTGTAGCCTTGTAGAGACAGACCATTAGTTAATTTAGTTTGATGGCCAGTAGTGTATGTGCTAATTGAATTTTTGACTGG
>NW_011478718.1:14019-14819 GCF_000754665.1 Bison bison bison | reverse complement strand
GACTGGATGTTTGGGAATCATAAAAAGATATATTTTTGTGTGTGTATGGTGTAACAAAAAGACCACAGCCTTTGAAATCAGACAGATTTAGCTTTAGCCTCAGTTTCTTCATTAATATAATAGGATTGATAATAGATTTGCTTGCAGAATTGTGTTAATTACCTAAAATAAGCTGTCCATATTCATTCATTATAGACTCTTGACATAAGATGCTCAAAGACAGGGGTGCTTCATATTTTTTGTGCCATGGACCCCCTTGACAGTCTTGTGAACCCTATGGATTCTTTCTTAAAAGAATGTTTTTAAGATGTTTCAAAAGTATACAGTATTAAAAACAGAACCAGTTACATTGAAATATAGTTATCAAAATATTAGTAAACACACTTGTGATATAGTAATTTATATGTTCTATTGATATATTCAATGGCAAGATCTAGTGACAGATCCCATAACTGCCAAAATTTTGAGGCAGAGATGGGCATAAATGATATACTGAGATATTCTGAACAACTGTAATGATACAAACAAATCTATGATATTTATTGGTAGCAAAGACATAACAACTACTATTAAAACTGGGGTCTGTTTCCTATACTTATAAACAAACAAAATGCTACATTTTAGTTAGAGGTTAGCTTCTATAAAAATGTCAGAGTTTTCCCATTTAAGTTCACAGACCTCTGAATGCTAGTGTCAAATTTCTCCATGGAGCTCAGGTTTAAAACCCTGATTCAAACTAACATTGGGCTTCCCTGGTGGCTCAGTGGTAGAGAATCCTTCTGCCAGTGCAGGACACGTGG
>NW_011478718.1:8318-11212 GCF_000754665.1 Bison bison bison | reverse complement strand
TAAGGCACCAAGCATTAGTAGCAGTTCCAGGCCCTGGGTAAAAGAGGACAGAAGGAGAGAGGATGATTAATTAAAAATGCAGGCTGACCCTGAAATAATCAAATGAGTACTAATGACTCCCATCAGCCTCCTTGGTAGAAAAGAAATTATGCTAAATGCTTAGAACCACCACGAAGGTCCCTATCAGGCCAGTTTTCTGACTTTTCTAGTTTGGCTAAAGTCTCATGCCTGATTTTTACCATGCAACATAGTCAAATTTCAGGCCTTTGGGAATGTCAGTGTGTTTATCTGCAAGATAAACTTTCTCTGACAATAGTCATAGCTATCCTCAGTCAAGGACATGTTATACAACCGAAGTTGGGGCCTTCTGAGATAGAATGAAGGGGAATATTCTGTAACCCCGATGCTGAGATCTTTCCTCTTCTTCTGTTTCTTTAAGCAATGTTGCCATTTTCTGTGGACAAAAGCCATACTTCTTCACTGTAGATCATTAAGTACATAAAAGGAAGAAGAGAGAAAGGGAAAATGTAGCCTCTAGTTTTACCACCCAGAACTGCTCATGGTTAACAGCTTATCTTCTTTATTTCTTCTCTTTCCTTGGTTTCAATTTTGTCTATAACATTATAGATTAGATTAGATTTATTTAAAACTATCTGTTGATGGGAAGAGAAACTGATGGAGGTCACTCCTTTGGCTTCAGGTTGCTCACAGTTCAGTGCATCACACAGTTGGTCACTTGCCTGACTTCCCCCACTGGATGATGAGTAACTTGATTGCCACAAGCAGTTAGACCCTCCTGCTTGGTGCCTCTTGCCATTTTGGATGGCCCTCTCTTATCATATTGTCAGTTCCTGAAGTGCTATTTTTTTCAAGGACCATTCTTTTAACCAATAAGTTTCAGCCCCTACTTTAGGTCAGAGCCAATGCCAGCTGCTTTAACATACTTTATTTTATTTAGTTCAGCTCATTTTTATATTCTTAGGGTGGAGCCAGTGCCTGGCACCCAGGAAGTTGAATTTTAAAATGAAGATATTTTGGAAGGAATGTGAGCACTGGAGTTAGACTGGGTTTGAATCCCAGCCCTTCTGTATAGCTGTGTGACCTTGGGCCAGGGGTTAAACCTCTCTAAGCCTCAATGTCTTAATTTGTAAAATAGGTATAATTCAGTCTTCAATAGAGGCCCATGGTGAAGATGAAATGAAATAATAAATGGAAAATTGTGGCTCATGCTATGTGTTCCATATATAGAAAATGAATTAATGAATGAAAAAATAATGAATGACTGATTAGAGTCCAAGAAATCAATCCAAGGTCTACTCTGTATGTTTACATGGAAAAAGAGGAAGAACTGAGACTCAGTCTTTGGGCCCCAGGGCCTTCAGTCTCTCCCCTTCAAACCTGGTCTCAGGAGGGGTACTAACATGAGCCACTGAATTTTAGGTGTGAGTTTAAGTGGACATGCCTCTCTGAGAAACATTTGCATTTTCAATCAAATTTCTAATTGTCTTGTTTAAGTAATGTTTTGGAAAATTTTAGAGGGTTCACGGTTTCCCCGGGAGCCCATCTGTGAACCCTCTGCCACCCATTAAGGACCCTTTATGTCTCAACAAGTATTGATTGGGAGGTCACAGAGAAGTGGATGAGAGACTTGTCTGGTAGGATGCATTTTAATTGCAAGCAAATCAAGATACAATTTTAGTAATTGAGGCAGGAAGCAATAACTGCCTGTACTCTGGTGGTGCCCGTCTGTGTGGAAAGGAAAAACAGATTCCAGAGAGCTTAAATGGTGAGAGTTGAGCATCGTGAGGTCTAACCAGATGTGAGGAGAGAGGCAAAAAGAACAATTCAGAGAGGCTTTCAGCTTCAAACCTGAGTAGCCGAGGTAATGACATTTCCCCTGGGACCTATAAGATAGCACAGAGGGGAGCTGGCTCTCTGGGGGAATAGGTGATAAATATGGTTGTGCATGTGTGTGTGCATACTCAGTCGCTCAGTTGTGTCTGATTCTGCAACCCCATGGACTATAGCTTGCCAGGCTCCTCTGTTTGTGGAATTTTCTACATGAGAATACTGGAGTGGATTGCCATTTCCTACTCCAGTTGTAACCATGAAGAATTTGCAGTGGTTGGGAAGCAGCCAGGGTAGGGGGGATGTCTACCAAGCAGTTGTTGTCATTGTTCAGTCACTCAGTCATGTCTGATTCTTTGTGACCACATGCACTATGGCATGCGAGGCTTCTCTGTCCTTCACCATTTCTCCTGGAGTTTGCTCAGACTCATGTCCATTGAGTCATGATGCCATCCAACCATCTCATCCTCTGTTGCCCCCTTTTCTTCCTGCCCTCAATCTTTCCCAGAATCAGGGTCTTTTCCAATGAATCAGCTTTTCACATCAGGTGGCCAAAGCATTGGAGCTTTAACTTTAGCATCAGTCCTTCCAATGAATATTCAGGGTTGATTTCCATTAGGATTGACTTGTTCAATCTCCTTGCTGTCCAAGGGACGCTCAAGAGTCTTCTCCAACACCACAGTTCAAAAGTATCAATTCTTCGGTGCTCAGCCTTCTTTATAGTCCAACTCTCACATTGGTATATGACTGCTGGAAAAACCATAGCTTTCACTAAACTGATCTTTGTTGGCAAAGTGATGTCTCTGCTTTTTAATATGCTATCTAGGTTTGTCATAGCTTTCTTTCCAAGGAGCAAGCAGTTAGAAATGTAAGGTCCTCAGATGGCTTCACAGCTGAATTCTGCCAAAAATTTATAGAAGAGCTAACACCTATCCTACTCAAACTCTTCCAGAAAATTGCAGAGGAAAGTAAACTTACAAACTCATTCTATGAGGCCACCATCACCCTAATACCAAAACCAGACAAAGATGCCACAAAAAAAGAAA
>NW_011478718.1:4497-6022 GCF_000754665.1 Bison bison bison | reverse complement strand
TGATTCATGTGAATGTATGGCAAAAACCACCACAATATTGTAAAGTAATTAGCCTCCAATTTAAAAAAAGAAAGAAAGAAATGCAAGGTTCTGCAGGAAAATGGTTCCTTTCAGCACTGACAACATTGTGATTCTATGATGACTGGGAGGGAAATGGGGCCAGAACTTTGATTTGGAAATCTTCACCTCACCATGTGAGATGGGAGGAGCCAGGAAGGTGAATACATTGCCTTAGAAAAACAATGTGGAAAAATTCATATAGGACCAGGTACTGAATTTTGAAATAAAGCCAATTTTAGGGTCCAAACTACAAGAAATTAAGAGAGAGAGAGAGAATGCCAAACAGGGGGATATCTCAGCAAAGAGTGGACTACCCAGCCAGAAGAATGAGGACACAGGCACGTTTCAAAAGACTGAGACAAATGGAGACTAAGAGGGGCCTTACCTCCTGCTGATGCTGAGCCATGAGCTGAAATCCTGCCCAGGAGAAGGAGAGGGGGCAGCACAGGGAATTCTGAGTTTGTTTGAGTTTTAATCTGGATGACTGAGAAAATCACTGAAGTGTCTGACAGCCCATTAGTGATCAGACTATGTTTTCTGCTTCAGACAGATGGGAGTACCAGATAGAATTTAAGTCCAGTTTATAGGAAATTTTTAAAAGGTACGATTTTGTATAACTTGAGTCAGTGACTATAAAATTCATACTGTCCAAACCATAATAGCTTGAATGCAGAGAAATATCTATTGTCTTCTCTCTTGACAGGTGTATTGATAAAGCACCCCTCCATTATCTGATTTGATTTTCCTCATGAAACAGGCAAAGCAGATATCAAAGTTCTGTTTTACAGATGTGGAAACTGAGGCTTGGAAAGAGAAAGGAACATTGCCAAAGTCACAGGGTTTGTGAGTGGCCATGCAAGAACCATAACCCAGGGCTTAGGCTACTGAGTCAGAGTTTCTTTTATACCAGAACTTTTTTTAAGGATAAGGGCAGGGTTTCTTAACAGCCCCTTGGGAATCTATTCAGTTTATTTCTTTCAGGTTACATAACCCAAGTGATAGAATCTAAAGGGTCTTTGGGGTTAATGTGCTGACAATTGTGCTTATTAATTGTTGTAAAATAGGAGTGTTGCATGTGTGTGTGTGTGTGTGCACATGCATTTTGGATAAGAGAATTCAAAGATGATTTTGAACCATGGGCCTTTCAGCATCTCTCAAAGTGTAGGATAAGGTAGCAGTCAAAAGCACTGGGTTTCTATGTGAATCTGGACACATTCTCTCCCTTCCCTTTGCCTCTGCTTATTACCCGTAAAATGAGGATGATAATACCTATTTTGTAGGGAGGCTAAGAAGATTAAATGGGGTCATTTGCATAAAGTCCCTGGCTCTCAGATCTTCCTGTTGTGAGCACACCACACTCCGTGGCCAATACAAGCAGTACCTGGTGGAAGGCCGCCCAAGATGGTTGCTCTCCTTTCAGGTCCCGGATCATGTTAGGGGGACTTCAGCTGCTCAGGTATGACAA
>NW_011478718.1:0-653 GCF_000754665.1 Bison bison bison | reverse complement strand
CCCCGCCCCTCTCTCTTCCCCATAGAAGCTTTGGAGCCACCCCTGACAGAGGAGACCCTGGACTGGGTGGACCTTTGGTCGCCCCCGCAAACATCTCCGATAATTCTCCTGTCTGTCCTTGCCTGAGAGCAGTCGTGACTACAGCATCCCAGGATGCTTTCATCTTTCAAGTCCTGATTCCTAGTGCCCCTTCCCACCCTCCTCTCACCCACATCGCCTGGCCCTGCTCAGATCCCTGATCTCTGGCTTCCCCCCGTCTGCTGCCAGGTGCTCCCAGTGAGCTCTTGGTACAGGATGGATGGGCCTTCATAATAACCCTGGCAGGCAGCTGTGGGGCCAGGGCCTCCCCTTTGAGGCTGGTGTGTCTTTGATTTCTCGACAGATTAGCAGCACACAGAAGCGAAGCCCGTGTAAAAGGCTGGAGTAAAGGACCAGCTCGCCACATGACGCACGCCTGTAGTACACCGTGACTGGCAGGTAAGGGGAAAAGCTATTTGCAGCGCCCAGCAAGCTCGACGCTTGTCTGAAGAGCCTGCACGGCCTAAAAATCCACAAAGGGTGGGAGGGAGAGAAAGGAACTTAGCATGGAATATTAAAAAAATAAATAGAAAGGCTTAGTAAATGAGAGTCACAGTCGCTGTGCCACTCCCCAC
>NW_011478717.1:17467-19074 GCF_000754665.1 Bison bison bison | reverse complement strand
ACTATTTGCAAATGACATGATACTATATATGGAAAATATATTTTTTCTAAAGCTTCCACCTCCAAATTATTAGAACTAATAAATGTGTTCAGGAAAGTTTCAGGCTACAAGACTGATACACAGAGATCTGTTGCGTTCCTATACACCAATAATGAACTACCAGAAAGAGAAAGCAAAAATACATGTATAGAGATAGATAGATAGATATCAAAATCACAGCAAAAAGAATAATACCTAGGAATAAACTTAACCAAGGAGGTGAAAGACTTACTCTCTGAAAAATATAAAACAGTGATGAAGGAAACTGAAAAAAAAAAAAGACTCAGTTTATAATTTCACATGTGACACATGAGTGCATCATGTATAAAGTGAGTAAGTTGCTCATTCATGTCTGACTCTTTGTGACCCTATGGACTCTAGCCCACCAGGTTCCTCCATCAATGGGATTTTTCAGGCAAGAATACTGGAGGGGGTTGCCATTTCCTTCTCCAGGGGATCTTCCTGACCCACAGACTGAAACTGGGTCTCCCACATTGCAGGCAGACTCTTTACAGTCTGAGCCACCAGGGAATCGTGTCAAAGGTTGGGAATTATATTTGTAGGTATTTCACTTTTACATTTATATCTGTATATATACATTAATTTTATATTAAAAAGTTACACATTCTCAGTAAAACGTTTAATACCCCAAAGAATATAAAGTAAAAGATTTCCTTCTCTTTGCCTCACTCTGATCTTCCATTCTCAATTCTCAAATTTACCATTATTAACAATTCTTTATATTTCCAGAATACTTGTCTATATCTACAAATCAATGTATGGCATGGCCATGTACAAAACTGTTAATAACACATGTTAACTATGGTGAGCTAAGTTTTAGTAGTTTATAATTTTGTGGTACTTACCATGCAAGTGCTTTGAACACATGGCTTAGAAGAATGTGATCACAACTGCTGCTAAGACTTGCTGTTAACTCAGGGAGGCAATGTATGATGGCACCCTCATGTCCATGACTGACATCCATTTTTTTTCTCCACTTGTGGCAGTCATTTTCAAAAAGCCATTTTCCTCCTTAGGCCATAATGGGAAGTAAAAACTTCCAGACAATTTATTTGTATATATTAACTCCTGAAGCAAAGAATGGTTCATACAAAGATTTAGGGTTTTCCTCTGGAGGAATTGTATCATCTCTAGAGTTTATCAACATCATTCCAGCTGCCTAGGGTTTTCACACTTTCTCTCCTCTCTAGTAATCTATTTTTTCAGGATGTGGCAGATATTTTCTGTCAATACCATAGTTCAAATTTTACCCACAATTTTCCTTTGTCACAATTAATTCTTATATACCCAATTTGATAATTAATTATGGTGACTTACCTGTAAGTATTTTAATATTAAAGATGCCAGGAGAAATATCAGTAACCTCAGATATGGAGATGACACCTCCCTTATGGCAGAGGGTGAAGAGGAACTAAAAAGCCTCTTGATGAAAGTGAAAGTGGAGAGTGAAAAAGTTGGCTTAAAGCTCAACATTCAGAAAATGAAGATCATGGCATCCGGTCCCACCACTTCATGGGAAATAGATGGGGAAACAGTGGAAACAGCGT
>NW_011478717.1:12537-14407 GCF_000754665.1 Bison bison bison | reverse complement strand
ATTTGATGGAGAAGGCAATGGCATCCCACTCCAGTACTCTTGCCTGGAAAATCCCATGGATGGAGGAGCCTGGAAGGCTGCAGTCCATGGGGTCACTGACGGTCAGACACAACTGAGCGACTTCACTTTAACTTTTCACTTTCATGCATTGGAGAATGAAATGGCAACCCACTTCAGTGTTCTTGTCTGGAGAATCCCCGGTATGAGGGAGCCTGGTGGGCTGCTGTCTATGGGGTCGCATAGAGTCGGACATGACTGAAGTGACTTAGCAGCAGCAGTAGCAGCAGTGGATATTTGAAGAATATTTAGACTTTCCCACTCACACATGTATACATGGAGAAGAGAGAAATAAATAATAATACTATTCAAAGATCAGGCACTGTTTTAATACTGGCTTGGCCAAAATGTTCATTCGAGTTCTTCCATCAGATGTTGAAGAAAACCTGAATGAATCTTTCTGGCCAACTTAATATCTGTTGTTTCACTTAATGTCTTCGCTAATACTATTATTTCAGTATTATAGCTCCTATTTCAGAAATGAGCATATAGAGACCACAGATTACTCACATAAAATCACATAACTTAGACTGGTGAGTCTTTTCATATATGATATTATACATGTTTCGATGCCATTCTCCCAAATCTTCCCACTCTCTCCCTCTCCCACAGAGTCCAAAAGACTGTTATATACATCAGTGTCTTTTCGCTGTCGACGACCCGGAGGGATGGTATGGGGAGGGAGGAGGGCAGAGGGTTCCGGATGGGGAACACATGTTTACCTGTGGTGGATTCATTCTGATATATGGCAAACTAATACAATATTGTAAAGTTAAAAAATAAAAAAAATAATAATAATAAACCACCAAAAAAAATCACATAACTTAGAAGACTATTTCAAATATGTTTGACTTCCACGTTTATTGTTTTTTTGTTTTTGTTTTTATGTACTAATCCATCCCTTTCTCACTATAGTTTGTTGAAGACAAAAACCACGCAATGAATAAAGCTATCATTTTCAGTCTTCCAATAATGCTATTGATCATGAACCTCATTCCATAGTTCATCAGGCACTCTATCTATCAGATCTAGGCCCTTAAATCTATTTCTCACTTCCATTGTATAATCATAAGGGATTTGATTTAGGTCATACCTGAATGGTCTAATGGTTTTCCCTATTCTCTTCAGTTTAAGTCTGAATTTGGCAATAAGGAGTTCATGGTCTGAGCTACAGTCAGCTCCTGGTCTTGTTTTTGCTGACTGTATAGAGCTTCTTCATCTTTGGCTATAAGAATATAATCAATCTTATTTCAGTGTTGACCATCTGGTGATGTCCATGTATAGAGTCTTCTCTTGCGTTGTTGGAAGAGGTGTTTGTTATGACCAGTGCATTTTCTTGGCAAACCTCTATTAGTCTTTGCCCTGCTTCATTCCATATTCCAAGGCCAAATTTGCCTGTTACTCCAGGTGTTTCTTGACTTCCTACTTTTGCATTCCAGTCCCCTATAATGAAAAGGCATCTTTTTTGTTAATTTCTAAAAGGTCTTGTAGGTCTTCATAGAAACGTTCAACTTCAGCTTCTTCAGCGTTACTGGTTGGGACATAGACTTGGATTACTCTGATATTGAATGGTTTGCCTTGTAAACGAACAGAGATCATTCTGTCGTTTTTGAGATTGCATCCAAGTACTGCATTTCAGAATCTTTTGTTGACCATGATGGCCAGTCCATTTCTTCTGAAGGATTCCTGCCTGCAGTAGTAGATATAATGGTCATCTGAGTTAAATTCACCCATTCCAATCCATTTCAGTTCGCTGATTCCTAGAATGTCGACATTCACTCTTGCCATCTCTTGTTTGACCACTTCCAATTTG
>NW_011478717.1:7389-10495 GCF_000754665.1 Bison bison bison | reverse complement strand
GAGATGGCTGGATGGCATCACTGACTCGATGGATGTGAGTCTGGGTGAACTCCGGGAGTTGGTGATGGATAGGGAGGCCTGGCATGCTGCGATTCACGGGGTTGAAAAAAGTCGGACACTACTGAGCGACTTATCTGATCTGATCATTTTCAGTCTTCCAATAATGCTATTGATCAGGTATTTAACAGTTGCTCTACACTGAATCATATAATCTACTATGAGAAGACATTATATTTTATTATCTTTAACAAATTCAACATGTTTAATAAAGTAAGATTTATAATCAGATCCTGACTCCATTATTTGTCAACTAAATTACGGGTTAAGAGCATGAATTCTGGAGTCAGATTCACCGAGCAGGTTACTCAAATGCTCCATGCCCCAATTTTCTCGTCTGCGAGATTAATATACAGTGCTTTCTCATAGAGAAGCTGTGTAGAGGAAATGGATTAATACCTAAAATATGTAGAACAGTGTTTGTTACAAAATTTTCACTCACTCAGCAAAATTAACTCATTTTTTATTATTAAATAGAAAATTGCTCATTTGTTTGAAACTCCTTCTCCTCCTAACTGTCTTTATTTTTCCGTTATTACATTTACTACTGTTTAGATATAATACCTTTATAATTTTGGTTATTTAAATAAAACCTATGTTTCCTGTGACACTATAAACTCTTAAAAAAAAAGTGAAAAGTGAAGTCCCTCAGTTGTGTCCGACTCTTTGAGACCCCATGGACTGTAGCCTGACAGGCTCCTCTGCCCATGGGATTTTCCAGGCAAGAATACTGGAGTGGGTTGCCATTTCCTTCCCCAAGGGATCTTCCCAACCCAGGGATCAAACCCGGGTCTCCTGCTTTGCAGGCAGACTCCTTACAGTCTGAGCCACCCAGAAACCCTTTTTTAAGTAACTGCCTTAAGGCCAGATATAATGTTTGAAAGCAATTATTTCTCCATTACTTAGCCTGGTACATAGTCAGTGTTTCCTAAAACATAGGTATGTGATAAACAGAAGATAGATAGATAGAAGTATAGAGAACTCTTACAAAGTGGAAATTACAATTTAAGTCTTATAATGTGAAAAGAATTAGACATCATGTTAACATACTGATAGTGTCATAAATGCATGTAATTTATTAATGTGTAATAAATCTGTTTTTATTTTCTTAAACAGAAGAATTCATCTGGAAATGTTCAGTATAAATCATACAAGAAAGAAGGATTTTAGCCTCCTGAAATTGACCAGTTGTTCAATTTTGTAACTTTGCTTCTTCATCTTATTTCTATTTCCCTGTATTCTCTTTCTTGTTGAAAACTTAGACCTAACTTTGAGATTAACACCCTCATCCTGCCATTTTTCCAATCTGCCAATCTCACACTTTCTGGTTAACATTTTGTTTAAAAAGGTCATTTCCTTGTCCAACTTATTTGAAGAGTATAATATGATTCCATTTTTGATAACTCAAGGTTTTGTTCCTGCTGCTCTCTGTGACCATTACATCCATATAATTACCTACTTTTCATGTAGTTTCATATATTTTTCATTAGTTAAGTCCAAAATGTACACTTAAGTGGCTACCATTGCCTATATATGTGATTTTGCATAGATTTGTATACAGCATCACAGTTGTTTTCTGCAGAGCTAGTGATATGGAACAGCATTATGGTGTCTTGCCACTTTGTAACTACTAAGATTAAATGAAATTGTTATTTATCATAGATCATATTACAACTCAAAAATATGAATAAGAATATATGGTAATCTCAAAATTTTACATTTTTGCAAATGAAGTTTCCATCTTTTTAATATTTGAAAACCAGAAAAATATCCCCGTGTTTTAATCCTCATGAATATGATACTTCCTGGGAAGAATGAATAGTAAAATTGAAGTATTGTCTCTCCTACATGTTTGTGATTCTTCATTTGAACTGCCAAATAATTAGAAAGAATATAAAGAATACCAAAGTTGAATTGCTGCATATTTTTCTTTATTCATAAGCATGAAGAATCACTACCTGAAAAGTTTGAATGGCTCATATTTGATTATCTTTTTACTATGGGGTATTGTAAACATGATTTTTTTTTTGTTTTATTTGAATAATAAAATATTATAAAATTATTAAGAATATTCAATCCAGATTCAAGAGTACTATTTATATCAGTGACTTATTTAAAACCCTTGGCTCTGAAGCCTCGATTCCTTACTTTAAAGCTCATCTATCTCACATTCTACAAATAGATATTCAATGGAAATTTAATTGTTGAATAAATTTTCCTGAGTTTTAAAGAAATACGATACTTATTATTGAGCTTCAAAAATCAGAATTCATGTAAAAATAGTCATTGATTTGGAAATTGCATCATAGTTAAAATCAGTGTTTATTTTGATGACCTTGGGTTAAGAAATCTTATAAAAAATGGATTTTTCTAGAAAACTTCCTGTATTTGATGACCTTAATGGATGCTTGTTTACCTAAGCAAGACTATGTTGAGGGAAAGTTTCCTCTTATTTCACAACTCAACTGACAGAGATATTTTTAGAAATTATCTGATAAAATATCTGATAAAAATATATTCATGGTCATGTGTTAACTTACTCACCACAAAGTTATTAAGGTTTGTCAAAAGGTAGAAATTGTAGGTTTTAAAATGATTAAATATGCACACACTGCCATGTTTATTTATGAAAATTTTATTTTATTTTTTTTTTGCCATAAGAATTTCTAGGATAAGGGAAACAGTTAATGATTTTCAAAAAAATTGTTTTGTGAAGAGAGAGAAAAATTAATTCTGACTAAGACTTTTAGGAAAGAGCTAGGCCTTGGAAACTGAGTAGAATTTCAAAGAGCAGATGGTTGAAAGGCATTTTCTAAAGAAAGAGGCAATAAGATGCCAGTCCAGGTTCAATGCACGATACTGGATGCTTGGGGCTAGTGCACTGGGACGACCCAGAGGGATGGTATGGGGAGGGAGGAGGGAGGAGGGTTCAGGATGGGGAGCACATGTATACCTGTGATGGATTCATTTTGATATTTGGCAAAACTAATACAATTATGTAAAGTCTAAAAATAAAATAAAATTAAAATTAAAAAAAAATAAAAAAAAT
>NW_011478717.1:3901-5339 GCF_000754665.1 Bison bison bison | reverse complement strand
ATATATATGAATTGGTAATTTACATGTGTGCAAAGTATCTTCCGGAGAAGGCAGTGGCCCCCCACTCCAGTACTTTTGCCTGGAAAATCCCATGGATGGAGGAGCCTGGTAGGCTGCAGTCCATGGGGTCGCTAAGAGTCAGACATGACTGAGTGACTTCACTTTCACTATTCACTTTCATGCATTGGAGAAGGAAATGGCAACCCACTCAAGTGTTCTTGCCTGGAGAATCCCAGGGACGGGGGAGCCTGGTGAGCTGCCATCAATGGGGTCGCACAGAGTTGGACAGGACTGAAGTGACTTAGCAGCAGCAGCAGCAAAGTATCTTCAACTGCGTTCAACTCTTTGCCACCCTATGGACTATAGGAATCCAGGGTCGTCTGTCCATGAATTCTCCAGGCAGGAATACTGAAGTGGTTACTGTGCCTTCCTCTATGGTATCTTCCCAACCCAGGGGTCAAACCTGAGTGTCTTTCAGCTCCTGCAGTACAGGTAGAATTTTTACTGCTGAGCCACCAGAGAAGCCCAATAGTTTATTTATCCTCTCTTTATCTTTGTTGTCACTTTAGCTCTCCATTTATTTACAGATTTAGTGTTATGTTGACCAGTTCCCTCTTGTCAAGATCCTAAGATGCATTGCTATGAATCACCTTTGTCTTCCAAATCACTGAACAAAAGCTGAGTTCCACTAACCTCTCAGGAAAGAAAAAAAAAAAAAAAGTATTGTTTATGGTATTTTTATTATAACAGTCCAAGCAAACTAAGACAATAATCCACACAATAACCAGACATCTAGAGTTCACTAAAAGACAATACATGGAAGAATATATACTGTTTGATTCCAGTTATGTAAAATTCAGAAATCAACACAAGGGATCTACAGTGATACAAATGATCACATCATCATCATCATCACATCATGTAGTTGCTCAGTCGTGTCCAACTCTTTGCCACCCCATGGTCTGCCAGGCTTCTCTGTCCATGGGGTTCTCCAGGCAAGAATGCTGGAGTGGGTTGTCAGTTCCTTCTCTAAGAGTTCTTCCTGACCCAGGGATTGAACCCAGGTCTCCCACATTGCAGGCAGATTCTTCACCATCTGAGCGACCAGGGAAGCCTGTTAAAAGTGAAGATGCAGCTAATTTGAGGGATAGTAACTGAGAAAGGAGTTGAGATGTGGTCTGAAGTAATGTTAATCTTCTTCTTGCCTTCGAAGAAGGTCTTTAAGTTTTCTTACTGTGTTAACAATTCATTAGGCTGTACATGTTTGTGCTGTGTACATTTTGCATGTGTGTATTGAACTTCACTATAAAGATTCAGTTCAGTTCAGTTCAGTCGCTCAGTGGTGTCCGACTCTTTGTGACCCCATGAATTGCAGCACGCCAGGCCTCCCTGTCCATCACCAACTCCCAGAGTTCACTCAGACTCACATCCATCGAGT
>NW_011478717.1:3248-3405 GCF_000754665.1 Bison bison bison | reverse complement strand
ATGTCTCTGCTTTTCAATATGCTATCTAGGTTGGTAATAAATTTCCTTCCAAGGAGTAAGCGTCTTTTAATTTCATGGCTGCAATCATCATCTGCAGTGATTTTGGAGCCCAAAATTAAACTCTGCCACTGTTTCCACTGTTTCTCTATCTATTTCC
>NW_011478717.1:0-481 GCF_000754665.1 Bison bison bison | reverse complement strand
TAATTACATATATATATATATATATATATATTTTTTTTTTTTTTTTAATAAAGTGAAGGAAAATTCCAGCTATTCAGCTAGAAAGTTCTTATTATATTGAGTCTGAAAAAGTTGGAAAGCAGAAAACTGCCCAACTTAATTATTTTGTATTCTCCAGTAAGGAATTGATTATGTGAAAATTATCCAAAAAGAATTAGGTCTTTTAGGAAATACTGGTCTTTGATATCATACTCTTTTCTCTTTATAAACTCTTTCTCACCTGTATATATAATTAGATATAAAGATAAACAAACCTGACTGTAATATTTGAGGATGGTTATGCCAACAAAGATCTATATAGTCAAGGCTATGGTTTTTCCTGTGGTCATGTCCGGATGTGAGAGTTGGACCGTGAAGAAAGCTGAGCACCAAAGAATTGATGCTTTTGAACTGTGGTGTTGGAGAAGACCCTTGAGAGTCCCTTGGACTACAAAGAGCTCCA
>NW_011478716.1:5606-6703 GCF_000754665.1 Bison bison bison | reverse complement strand
TTTATCAGGCAGTGTTCAGTGACTGACAGGCGCTGATCATGGTACTGTGCACGCACTGATCACGTGTCTATCATGCACTTATCACGTCACTGCGCATGCACTGATGACGTGGCTGTTCGGGCACTGATCACGTGTTTATCAGGCAGTGATCAGTGACTGACAGGCGCTGATCATGGGACTGTGCACGCACTGATCACGTGGCTGATCAGGAACTGACCACCTGACTGCGCATGCAGTGATCACGTGGCTGGTCGTTCACTGATCTCATGATTATCATACGGTGATCACGTGATTGAGAGGCCCTGATAACGTGACTGTGCCGTCAGTGATCACGTGGCTGATCATGCACTGATATCGTGACTGAGCATGCACTGATCATGTGCCGGGAGCCGGGGAGGCATTCCACTCTGGACAAAGGTCATGAGGAAGGAGGCTCGGCATACGCAAATGCAGGATCGAGCCTCAGGAGTCCTCCCGGATATTCTCGAGGATCTCCCCCCCAAAAAACCAGAGTCTGCCTACTGTATTGCTTTGTGCTCTCACCTCTGATTTCACTGGGGGCTGTCCCCCACCACCATGTCGCTCTCTCTGTCAAAGAGTTAACTTAGAGCTCCAATTCATAGAGTTCCTTGTCATTCTTCCCTTTAACTTCCAGCTGAGTCTCCATCTGGAGCGCAGAACCCACCACGCTTACTAATTATGCCTGGGCTGCTAAGACCCCCTCGAGAAGGTGTCTAGGGTGAGGCACCTTCCGCCATTCGAGAGGGCGCCTGCGGCCTACGTAACTGGTGCAGACTTCATGTCTTGAAGTTTGATTGGTCTTCCGCGTAAACCAAGCTACTCAGTCTCTTTTTTCCACCGAATTTTCCTACTGAGCTCTCCTCATACTATTATTCTTGACATCTATGATTAGCATATAAATAGTCGCCTAGGCCATCTCTCCTTCGAATACCCTGGATCAGTTGGGGCTGGTCTCGGGCAGGTGGCGCCCGAACAGAGACCTCAGGAGGCAATACTCCAAGAGCTGAGCAGACACGAACCACGCAATCAGCAGGCAATAAGCATGGAGCTCAGCAGTGACGAATCATGGTGCTCAA
>NW_011478716.1:0-1805 GCF_000754665.1 Bison bison bison | reverse complement strand
GGTATCATGCACTGATCACGTGTTTATCAGGCAGTGATCAGTGACTGACAGGCGCTGATCATGGGACTGTGCACGCACTGATCACGTGTCTATCATGCACGTATCACGTCACTGCGCATGCACTGATGACGTGGCTGATCAGGCACTGATCACATGGCATATCATGCACTGATCACGTGTTTATCAGGCAATGATCAGTGACTGACAGGCGCTGATCATGGGACTGTGCACGCACTGATCAGGTGGCTGATCACGAACTGACCACCAGTCTGCGCATGCAGTGATCACGTGGTTGGTCGTTCACTGATCACGTGTTTATCATACAGTGATTACGTGACTGAGAGACGCTGATCACGTGACTGTGCCG
The DNA here is from genome assembly GCF_000754665.1 of Bison bison bison. Lineage (NCBI taxonomy): Eukaryota > Metazoa > Chordata > Mammalia > Artiodactyla > Bovidae > Bison > Bison bison. Next base: position 1,438 of record NW_011478716.1, on the reverse strand, counting down.
TCAGTGATCACGTGGCTGATCATGCACTGATATCGTGACTGAGCATGCACTGATCATGTGCCGGGAGCCGGGGAGACCTTCCACTCTGGAAAAAGGTCATGAGGAAGGAGGCTCGGCAAACGCAAATGCGGGATCGAGCCTCAGGAGTCCACCCGGATATTCTCGAGCATCTCCCCCCCAAAAAAACCAGAGTCTGCCTACTATATTGCTTTGTGCTCTCACCTCTGATTTCACTGGGTGCTGTCCCCCACCACCATCTCGCTCTCTCTGTCAAAGAGTTAACTTACAGCTGCAATTCATAAAGTTCCTTCTCATTCTTCCCTTTAACTTCCAGCTGAGTCTCCATCTGGAGCGCGGAGCCCACCACGCTTACTAATTATGCCTGGACTGCTTAGACCTACTCGAGAAGGTGTCTAGGGTGAGGCAACTTTCGCTATTCGAGAGGGCGCCTGTGGCCTACGTAAGTGGTGCAAAATTCTTGTCTTGAAGTTTGATTGGTCTTCCGCGTAAACCAAGATACTCAGTCTCTTTTCTCCACCGAATTTTCCTACTGAGCTATCCTCATACTATTATTCTTGACATCTCTGATTAGCATATAAATAGTCGCCTAGGCCATCTCTCCTTCGAATACCCTGGATCAGCTGGGGCTGGCGCCCGGCAGGTGGCGACCGAACAGGGACCTCAGGAGGCAATACTCAAAGAGCTGAGCAGACACGAACCACGCAATCAGCAGGCAATAAGTTTGTAGGTCAGCAGTGACGAATCATGCTGCTCAACTGGCAATAATCAAGCAGGTGACCAGGCAGGAATCACGCAGCTCAGCTGGCAATTGTCAAGCAGATGAGCCGACAGGAATCACGCAGCTCAGCTGGCAATTGTCATGCAGATGAGCCGGCAGGAATCACGCAGCTCAGCAGGCCCTGATCACGTGACTCTGCAGGCCCTGATCACGTGGCTGATCAAGTACAGATCACGTGACTGAGCATGCACTGATCACGTGGCTGTCATGCACTGATCACGTGACTGTGCATGCACTGATGACGTGGCTGATCAGGCACTGATCACATGTTTTTCTGGCAGTGATCAGTGACTGACAGGTGCTGATCATGGGAGTGTGCACGCACTTATCACGTGGCTGATCAGAAACTGACCACCTGTCTGCGCATGCAGTGATCACCTGGCTGGTCGTTCACTGATCACGTGTTTATCATACGGTGATCACGTGACTGAGAGGCGCTGATCAGGTGACTGTGCCCTCAGTGATCGATGTGGCTGATCAAGTGAGATCACGTGACTGAGCATACACTGATCACGTAACTATCATGCACTGATTACGTGACTGCGCATGCACTGATGACGTGGCTGCTCAGGCACTGATCACATGGCTCCTCCTGCACTGATCACGTGTTTATCAGGCAATGATCAGTGACTGACAGGC
>NW_011478715.1:4764-5327 GCF_000754665.1 Bison bison bison | reverse complement strand
CATTCTGATTCTTTCAATATGAGACCCACTCCTCAGGGTTATACCCCAAGAGTGCTCCCCAGAGTCTTCCCAGCTTTCTCTCCCCAGACTGTTATTTCCATTTATTCCTTCATTAACATAATAGATCATTCCTTCATCTATTTACTGAGTACCTTGGTGCTCTGTGCATTGTCCTAGGCACAGGGGATATGGAAGGTAAACAAGACAGACAAGGTCCTTGATCTCACTCAGGGAATGTGTATTCTAGTCGGGGAGATAGACAGTAGACAAAAGTCATAAATACACAGGAGAACATTAGATAGGTGCTATGTGTGATTCAGAGAATGAGAGGGTGATGTGACAATGACTGGGGGGGCCAACCTTAGACTGGGTGACCTCTTAGAAGGAGGATATTTGAATCAAATCTGAATAATAAGAAGAGGAGAGCCATGTGCTGAGTAGGGAGGAGCATGTCCCAGGCAGAAGCAATAGCAGGTACAGAGTTCCTAAAATCAGCCCTCAGATTGAGTTCACCTAACTTAGTTTCCTGTTTTATACCAATCTCAGCCCTATATGAGTTCCTA
>NW_011478715.1:0-918 GCF_000754665.1 Bison bison bison | reverse complement strand
TAGGAAGTGACTCCCATGCCTAGGCTCTTTCCTTGCAACCTTTGTGCCCAATCTGGTCTGTTTTCTCCATCTATTGCTTTGAGTCCCCAGCAGTAAAGCTTCAGGAGTCCTATAAGGGAAAGGAGCTGAGCCATAGGCCTTGTGGGGCCTCCACACATACATCCAAAACCTTTTCCTTCCTAGTTCAACGACCGCCTCCTTTACTGTGTGCCCAGGCTGCGGCTCCTTGGCCAGAAGTTTAGCGTGCGGGCACGCATTGATGTAGATGGCATGGAGGTGAGCACCGGGAGGTGGGAAGGGGAACCTGGCGTGGGACCTTGGTGCTGGGAGAAACAAAGATGTTCTGACTCTGACCCCAAGTGTGTGCATGTGTGCAGAGGGCAAGGGCCCTGTGGAGCTCAGTAGGTGAGCTCAGTAGTTCACCAAGCCCTTTTCTCTCTCCATCCAGCTGAAGGAAAGTTCCAACCTCAATCTGCCTCGGACCTTCCTGGTGTCAGGAAAGCAGCGCTCCCTGGAGCTCCAGGCCAGGTACTTGCCCTTGCCTATATCTTCTCTCCAGCCTCCTGTTGCCTTCAGATATGCTGAGGCATTCTAGACCTAGTGCCAGGGCACTGGCTACCTCCCTAGAGAAGAGAGTATTCCAGAGAAAGGATGGGTCCCTTTCCCCAAAGATGCTTGCTCTTCTGATGGGTTTTGTTAGAGGAGAGGGAAGAATGAGATAGTAATCCAAACATGAGTAACAGGAGCACAAATAGTTTATTGTGGATTGAGAGATTTAAGAGAAATAACAACCAAATGCAATGCCTGGTCCATGATAGGAGTCTTGTTTGAGAAAAACAGCCCTAAGAGACATTTTCAAGACAGTAGGGAAAATCCTAAACATGAACTGGGCATTAGCTACCAGGGCATTATTGCTAA
>NW_011478714.1:21802-22521 GCF_000754665.1 Bison bison bison | reverse complement strand
CTTTTTATTGTATCTATATGAAATGATTGATGTTAATTAAACCCATTGTGGTCATTGTTTCACTATATGTATATATATCAAACCACCATGTTGTATACCTTAAATTTGTACAATATGCATGTCAATTATTTCTCAATAAAACTGGGGGGAAAGGGATCATACATGATGGTCAAGTGGGATTGATCCCTGTGATGCAAGGCTTGTTCAACAGATGCAAATTAATAAATGTAACATGGCACAGTAACTAAATGAATGATAAAAATTACACAATCCTCTGAATTGATGCAGAAAACATTTGATGAAATTCAACATCTCTTCATGATTAAAAACTCTCAACAAATTAGGTACAGAAAGAATTTTCCTCAACACAATAAAAACCATGTATTACTAATCCCTATCAAAATTCCAATGATAGCACTTCACACTTACTAGAATGGCTCAATTGTAAATTTTGTCTCCAATACCAAATGCTGGCAAGGTTGCTCAGCAACCAGAATCCTCATGTGTGTCTGCAAGGAATGTGAACTGATATAATTACATTGGATTACCGCTTGGAAGTTTCTTTATCAAGTTAAGCATACGTTTCCCCAAGTTTTAGGTATTTACCCAACAGAAATGAAAACATATCCACCAAAAACATATATATGGAATTTAGAAAAATAGTAACAATAACCCTGTATACGAGACAGCAAAAGAGACACTGATGTATAGAACAGTCT
>NW_011478714.1:21017-21635 GCF_000754665.1 Bison bison bison | reverse complement strand
AAACAGATTGTGGTATATTTCACACAATGGAATACTATTCAAAAAGGAACAATCTGTATATACAACATGGATGAATCTTATCAATACTTTGTTGAGTGATAAAGCCACATATAAAATGTATATTCCTATATATATATATTTGTATCAGTTCAGTTCAGTCACTCAGTCGTGTCAGACTCTTTGCATCCCCATGCATTGCAGCATGCCAGGCCTCCCTGTCCACCACCAACTCCCGGAGTTCACACAAACTCATGTCCATCGAGTCGGTGATGCCATCCAGCCATCTCATCCTCTGTCGTCCCCTTCTCCTCCTGCCCTCAATCCCTCCCAGCATCAGAGTCTTTTCCAATGAGTCAACTCTTTGCATGAGCTAGTCAAAGTACTGGAGTTTCAGCTTTAGCATCACTCCTTCCAAAGAACACGCAGAACTGATCTCCTTTAGAATGGACTGGTTGGATCTCCTTGCAGTCCAAGGGACTTGCAAGAGTCTTCTCCAACACCTCAGTTCAAAAGCATCAATTCTTCAGTGCTCAGCTTTCTTCACAGTCCAACTCTCAGATCCATACATGACCACTGGAAAAACTACAGCCTTGACTAGATGGACCTTTGTTGGCAAAG
>NW_011478714.1:17445-19130 GCF_000754665.1 Bison bison bison | reverse complement strand
GTGTCTGACTCTGTGCGACCCCATAGATGGTAGCCCACCAGGCTCCACCGTCCCTGGGATTCTCCAGGCAAGAACAATGGAGTGGGTTGCCATTTCCTTCTCCAATGCAGGAAACTGAAAAGTGAAAGGGAAGTCGCTCAGTCATGTCCGACTCTTTTCGACCCCATGGACTGCAGCCCACCAGGCTCCTCCGTCCATGGGATTTTCTAGGCAAGAGTGCTGGAGTGGGCTGCCATTGCCTTCTCCAAACTCCAGACTAAATCAATCGACTTTTGGAAATTTCTTTTTCCTCTGCAAGTGGCTTTACCTTTTATGAAGTGAGGGGTTAGGATTATATAACTTTCAAGCCTGGTCTATTTCAGCTATTGTGATTCAACTTCAACTCCAGTCTATGCGGTCTTCTAGGATGTGAATGCGCTCGTGGGATAGGGGTCCATTGCTTGGGTCCCAGTAGCAGAGGCAATAAACCACACATGGGCTTTGCTTTGATATTATGTATAAAAGGTTAAACAGCAACTGAACAAATTGGTGTTAATCCCAGTTCAGTTGGATTGTTCCCCGTCTTTCTCTACATCTGGCACCTCTAAATCTCTCAACACAAAAAGTAGAGTGTTCGCCTCTGTTCTGTGTTAAAGCATGCCCAATATATAACTTCTGTCTTAACCTTCCTCTTAGAAAATGATTTGTTTGAGGAGGAGTGGCACTGTATTTTCATTAGAGATAAGGCTTTCAAGCGATGCATTTGGGTGTGTGGGTTTGGAGTCGTGGTTACATTTTGTGAATTAAATTCTCAGGGTTTGGAGTTGTGGTCTCATATGAGTTAAATTCTCAGGATATTCTTAGGCTTGGAATATCCAGCAGTATAGTGGCAATATTTTCAGGGAGGAACTGTGTATGCAGACAAATGGCACAGAGAAAGCAACTTGAAAAATTATATTGTTTTGAAATTATATCAGGGCACTTATGTTTGTAGGTTCTAGTCAGAAGCATCACATCAAAAGACCAGAGTTGTTTGTGGTCAAATTATTAACAGCTGTGCCCTTTAAGTAAGTCATCGAAAATGAGTTCTTGACTAGAGACAGCAGCAGGCTAATTACCTTCTCCGCTGGTAATCTTCACTCAAAAGAAAAGACAAGCCTGCCCAGGAATAAACCAATCTCGCTTTCTCACATCCTCTCTTTCTGTCTCTCTCTTCGTGTGAAGTTAAAAAAAAAAAATCCCGTACAGTCAATAATAACACAAACAACATGCCCCCAAACTGGGCCAGAAAACTGAGCTAAAAACCTACAAAAGATTCTGCACAAATGACCAACAAGCACACTTGAAAACATACAGAACATTATTCATCATTATTCCCTCACCACGCAGAAAAGAAAACCCCCAATAATTACAATATTGAAAGGGAGGGCTCTTAGCTGGGCATATGGGGGATGAGGAGGAAACTCTTGAGGACTAGACTGTTGGTACCCAGAAGGAAATTATCCACTACTGCCTGCGAATGGCTGGTGGGAAAATTCTGGGCAGTGAGTGCACTGAGACCTAGGCAGAGAACTCTTACTGGCAAGCAGGCTAGGAGGAAATTTTGGCCTGAGTGGACCAACAGGAACCTGTGTACCCAGCTGGGCTGGGGGAGACTGTCTGTCAACATTCTGCCACGACTACGATGGATTTTTCTCTAATGTGGA
>NW_011478714.1:15230-17345 GCF_000754665.1 Bison bison bison | reverse complement strand
GTAAATAGCTGCCCCACATGAGGCCACTCCCCTTCCCAGGTGGCCCACATCCAGTGTACAATTCACAGGGACTATAAAGGCCCAGTAATCTTGGCCAAATTTGGGACAACTGTGAAGGATTATTCTGGCTTCAGAGCTTCTTGTGGGATCTTGTTGGGTGTGCATCACAGCTTGACTTTTCCCTTTGCCCAGCCATGCTTCCTTACTTTCCCTGCCACTAGTGTTGCCATTAATAACACTTCTTAGTCAACCTTGTACCAGCTAAGCTCAACTGGGTCTGAAAGAACAATTTCAGAGGACCCTACCTTATGGCAGGGCAGGGATTGAATAAGTAAACATTGATAATAACAGAAATCAAGATATAGAAGATGTGAGATATCCATTAGACATTACAATGGATGTATTAAGTAAATAATGGAATATAGGAGGTGCAGGATGGAGACAGAAATTTGGAAATTCATAGTTGTGTAGACCCCCCTCTCCCACCCAGTGGGGGGCCAGCAAAGTACATTTCAATGACAATAAGCACCCAGACCAGAGATACAAAGTCAACACCAGCAAGACAAATCTCACCATTAAGTTATGGACCTTGAGACCTCTGTTCATCTTCTACAGACAAGAACTATTCGATCAATCAGGCACCAGCCTGGAAAACTCTTCTTCCCACTGGGCCAGAGATTCCCTTCCCCCACCCAGAGGCACAAGGTGGCTCAGCCTGGAGACACTGACTCCATCCCTCAAAGCACCACTAGCAGAAACTAATGAGAGTTTAAAATAAAGAACTACTTTGTGGGGAAAAAATGGGCGAGGCAGGGGTGGGGGCGAGGACAAGCCTAAAAGCAGAGTAATCTATTGAGATGCCACTGTAGTAACCTCAGCACCAAGAGTCTAGCATGGACATAATCTCTACTCACTGCACGTTTGTTGAATGGATGAAGGAATCTTCTCTAAGCCTGTTTTGTCTTTATGAAACAGAGGTAATACTATTTCCCTGTATGAGTTGTTTTAAGAATTAAATAACATATGTAAAGGGCTTACCACTATACCAGGCACACATACACAGCCCCCAAAATGACAGTGGGAATAGTTGTTATTATTCCAGAGGGATTTAATTTAAACCCACAAATCTGAACATCTTGGGGGAGAAACTCACCAGGAGTGTATCAATAGGCAATAAGGCTGTCTCCCATATGGATTCATGTTGATGTATGGCAAAACCAATACAATATTGTAAAGTAATTAGCCTCTAATTAAAATAAATAAATTTAATTGAAAAAATAGGCAATAAGGATCTGCTCCCAACTCCCACAGCTGACACTATTTGAGCTCACTAATTGTACTATCCACATCAGCCTTTTTAACCCCAGAACATCATGTCTGGTTCCAGGTTCAAAAGATGGGATTTAAATTTTCACTATCATAGATACACAAGCACCACCGGGGCTTCAGCATCATATCCACAGATAGAAATCAAATCTCTTTTCCTGGGTCACCAGCCATTTGGAGTCTGAACCATCTACCACACTGAAGGAAGTCCAATCCATCCATCAGAGGCGGCTTCCAAAGCACATCTACATTGTTGAATCATCCATGGTCATTTTTAAGCACTCTACAGATTCTGGTTGTTGAAGTAATGGCTGTTATTATGTCTTTTATGATTATTTAAGTTAATGTAGGTTGGTCCTTCACTTCTACACTCTTCTCTCCTTAGCAGATTTTGTTGTTGAGTGTATAGAAGTAAAACATGTTTGCACTCCCTTAAACTAGGGTCCCCAACACCAGGATCTAATGCATGATGATCTGAGGTGGAGCTGATGTAATAATACTAGGAATAATGGTCACAGTAAGTGTAATGCACTTGAATCATTCCAAAACCACCCCCCAACCTAGTCCATGGAAAAACTCTTCCACGAAACCGGTCCCTGGTGCCAAAGGTTGGGCACCTCTGCCTGAAACCATGTCTGACTTTATAATGGCCCAAGTGGCAGAAACCAAGAAGAGTTATAGCATGTAGCAAGTCCAGGACTGGAAACACTCATCCCGTGCTGGCCTGGGCGATTCCATTGCCTGATTATTCCTAGACAACTCCACCTCCCTCCCCCACTCAAAAAAAAA
>NW_011478714.1:13689-15029 GCF_000754665.1 Bison bison bison | reverse complement strand
AAACAACCCCCCCCCCCCCCCCCCCCCAAAAAAAAAAAAAAAAAAAGATTCAAGTGCATCCAGGGTCCCAGGGTCCCAGGGTCTTTACTTTTTTTTTTTCCAGGTTATCATACATCAGCTTAAATAGTTCTTACACCCAATTATACTTCATAATCGAGGAGTTAACTGAAAAGGCACATGCTAGAGCCTGTTCCACACTTTAAATCTGAGACTGATTTTTAACACTCTTCCCAAGTACATTTTTACCTAAGTCTCCAGGTGATTCTGATTATAACTCAGGTTTCAGAAACTTCAAACTGTGAGTGATTATACTCCTTTCTAGAATGTTTACCCCTCTATCTCTGTATGTTGAAATCTAGCTCACACTTCAGGGAACAATTCAAATTCAGCCACCCACGTGGTGACTTTCTTGATGGGATATCTCCCATTGTGACAGAAAAGGGAGGTATCATTCCCTTGTCCAGGGTATACAGGAGCACTGGGATATGGCATCCAGGATAGAGGAAGAACTCTTAAGTTTTACACTGAAATTTCCCACTAGAGTTTGTGCACTTGGCTGTAAGCTGGGTCAAAACAAAGTAACTTGGATAAGCCTCTGATTATATAGAGACATGGATTCCAGCCATCTAGCAACCTTATTTGGGGAGGTAGATTGGAAGCTACTATATAATTTGGAATTTATGTTTAAAAGGAGAAAAAATTTTTAAAAGGAGAAGAGTCAATAAAAGAACATATATATAAGTGTGTATTCAATATAACTGAATTACTTTGCTATGCACCTGAAACTAACATAACATTGAAAATCAACTATACTTCAAAATGAATACAAGGAATAAACAGTGGCTATAAAGTAGACCACTACATAGGTGTAATAAATCATGAGGGTAGTAAAATACTGCAGAGGACTTTGTTCATTCATTCAGTTACCCAGTTGTGTCCGACTCTGCAACCCCATGGACTGTAGCTCGCCAGACTCCTCTGTCCATCTGATTTCCCAGACAAGAATAGTGGAGTGGGTTGCTATTTCCTCCTCCGGGGGATCTTCCCAACCAAGGGATTGAACCCACGTCTCCTGCTTTGGCAGGTGGGTTCTATATCTCTGAGTCATCAGGGAAGCCTGAAGGGGACTTACTTATGGTGGAATAAGAGGCGAGCAGGAAGAGGTTGGCCCTGGAAGGGAGGTAAGTGTTGTCTTAACTTACTGCAATGTTTAATCCCCGGATTGCCTGCATGAGTGTCATTAGGATGCTGGGTTAGATTCCGGCTCTATGAAATTAGATCCTTTGAGAGCAAGACCGAAGGACGTGTAGTTTAAGACATTCCCAGGTGTTTGTGATAAT
>NW_011478714.1:12781-13589 GCF_000754665.1 Bison bison bison | reverse complement strand
ATGTTTGGTCCATACCAGGCTAGAGTTCCTAGGTGCCTCCTCCTCTCTAGAACAGATTCTCTACTGCCCTACCACAGTGTCAACTCTCATGCCTTAGCTTCCAAACTGATACACTGAAGATTCTGTAAACAGAGACAGTGTTTATATAATAGTCCTCAACTCACAAGTATCTCTTACTATCTATCCTTGGTTCTTGCCAATTCAAAGTCATACCTGTTAGAAGGAAGAGAGAGAAGCTCCAAATAAATGATCTCATGCAGAAGGAAGTGCTTGGAATTTATGAAGCATTTCTAATTTAGTGGGGCTCCAGTCAGCAGAAGGAATGGCTCTATCCACTGATCCTCTCAGGCCTCACTGAGTTCAGCCTGTATTACAAATTACTTTGTCCATCCTTTATTTCTTTTCTTGGAATGGATAATGATGAAATAGCTGGCAGAGAAAAACAAGGAAAGATCTGTCTTGAATGTACGATTGCCACATAAAATATAGGGTACCAAGTACATTTGAATTTCTGATAAGCATAAAATACATTCCAGCCTAACTATGCCCCCACGAAATATTGGGGCCATATTTATATTTACAAATTGTTGCTTATTTGCTGAACCTGCCAACATAGTTGAATGAGCAAGAGAGAGAATGAGGAAGTGTCTCTAACTGATTCCTTCACTCATTTCACCTTCAGCGTGAAAAGTCACATGGGTTCATAGAAAGAGAACCCATGACTTGACTTGACTCTTGTAGGTAGAGTTAAGAAAGATGAAGAGCTTGCTAACTTCATATGTGACTTTGAAAGAGTCCCTTTCCTCAC
>NW_011478714.1:9467-12681 GCF_000754665.1 Bison bison bison | reverse complement strand
GGAAGACTATTTTTCCATGAATGGGTGGAGGGGAGAAGGGGGATAGTTTCAGGATGATTCAAGTTCATTACATTTATCATACACTTTATTTCTATTATTACATCAGCTGTACCTCAGATCATCAGGCATTAGATCCCCGGAGGTTGGGGACCCCTGATGTACAAGACTGTCTCTAGCAAGTATTTGTCTATACTTGTCATTTTATTAATAACTTTCACTGTGATAAGTTGGAACCATTCTACACATCACCAATCCCCCTTAAAAATATAATGTGGGGGACTTCTCTGAGAGTCCAGTGAATTTCTCTGAGTTTCCAATGCAGGGATACCTAGGTTGGATCCCTGATCAGGGAGCTAGATCCCACATGCCACAACTAAAGATCTGGGGTGCCGCAGCTAAGACCCAGAGCAGCCAAATAAATTTTAAAAAAAATTAAAAAAAAATAAAAGTATAATGTGGAAAAACAGATTGGTTCATCAAGATCTCAGGGTATATGTGGCCTGGGAGAGCACTTCCCAGAGAGCTTTTACTCTGGGAAGGGAGAGTAAAACGGGAGAGCTTTTACTTCCTTCTTCCTTCTTTGGCTTCCACTTTTGCAATCTCTACTTCTTTAAAACATTTGCCTCGAGCTGAATTGTTAGACTGTGCATATTTTTTTCCCCTTCCTTTCCGGAACAGGTTCTAACCTAATCCTCCTACTATCATCTGGGTATGAAAATGACATATTTGCCCCCATCCTAGTAGGAAGTTAAATTAATGAGGAAAGAAGGGTGTCACTTTGCCAGCATTCATTTTTACACGGTCCCGCCAGAGGAGGATATTAGTGTTATCATCCTTGGTCATGGATTCGTTTGCATTTCCTTCACTAAAAACAATTTCATTATCTAATAAACCACATGATTTTCAATTCCAGCCTGTGCTAATTGATTTTTCCCTATTTAAATCTTCAGCGGCTGGGAGAGCTTTTCTCTAGATAAGGTAGATTTCATTTTCAAGCCTTCATTATGTTCAGAGCTCCATTCTGTTGGCAAGTTCCTCCATTACGGCTGAAGATCACTGTTCCCTAACTCCTTCCTATTAATTAATCACTATCCTTATACATGTAATAAATAGTGTAAGTGCCAGCAAGAAGAAAAGTTTAGCCTTAAAAGACAGGGATTTTTTTTTCCCCCTCTCAAAACTACTTCAGACAGCATAAATATTGGCCTCAGTATTCTGTTTTGCCATCTAAGTAACAGAAATTGTCTTAACTTGTTATTTTCAAGCAAGAGTTGAAAAAAGACAGGAAGGCAATTGCAAACTGAAACCTTTCACAGCAGGCAAAGGCGAGCATCAGCTCAAAACAGCACAGTTGTAAACACCTTCGTTAATTAGCATCCTCTCTACACTTGTCCTGAATTGTAATCTTTTGTTTCAATGCAAGTGATTTTTATATCTGAGAGGGGGGTAATGTTTCATAATAAGCTTAAATCTGACAAAATGTGAGTTGCATATCTTGCGCTTCCTAAGGAGAATCCATTGTGCTTTGTTCCCACGCTATATTATGCCACCTGCTTTGGTTCTCAGAAAGGCCCTAGTCTTAAGCAGATAAATAATCATGAGGCACAATACAATGGGCACCTCACTCATGCACTTTCTATTAGCTATTATTCACTGACATTAGATGGCAAGCTTTCAGTTAACATGGACTTCAGGTGGAAAAAGTCACGATACCAATGGAAGGACATTGTTTGTTTGTGTGAGTGTGTAATATTTCAGCATCTTCAAATTGATTTAGCCTTCAAAAGGTCCCATGACTGGGGGGGGGGGTTGTGGGAGCAGGAGAAAAAATAGAAATGAAAATCTAGTGTTTTATCCCTTAAACCAGGGGTCCCCAACCTCCAGGATCTAATGCCTGATGATCTGAGGTGGAGCTGATGTAATAATGACAGAAATAAAATGCACAATAAATGTAATGCACTTGGAATCATCCTGAAACCATCACCCCTACCATCCTGGTCTATGGAAAATTGTCTTCCACAAAGTCGGTCCCTGGTGCCAAAAAGGCTGGGGACCTCTGCCTTAAAGCTGAACTTCCAAATGGCATTTCTCAGATGGGTTCCTAACATGCCCAGGGATGGTTCTCTGCAGCCCGCAGGGCAGCTGAGTGGGATCTGGGACTTCCTTCTCCTCACTTCAGTGTGCCTGTGGTACCCTTATATCATTTCCTACCTACGCTGTGAGGTGATAAAGGTTGGAAGGCTTTAGTGCTTGAGAGGTCAGGTCAGAATTGCATTCATTCTCTGATACTATGACACTCTTTGTCTTAGTGAGGCACTGGTCATTGTGGGGGTTCTTATAGCTCTCAAATGTGTTATGTATTGGGCTAGATATTGGGTTGGCCACAAAGTTTGCTCAGGTTTAAAAAAAAAACAACTTTGTGGCCAACCCCCCAAAACTTGAGAATAATGTTATTATACTCCATGTGTGTGTGTGTGTGTGTGTGTGTGTGTGTGTATAGGGGGCATACAAGAAATCAAAGAAATGTACACAGTAAAGATTATGAATATATAAATATTCATTTTTGCTGGTGAGGCAATGCTTTATCATTCTTCTGTCTCTTCCCTATATCTCAGGTCTGCTCACACACCAGGTATCCAAAGAGACTGTATTATTGAATACATTGGCTTAAACATGAGAATTCAATGCCCTACACAAGGGTGTTGTTGGCTCAGGCAATTTCAGGGACATATCTGTAGCAGATGCTATTTAGGATGCAAGAGATAAGTTCCTGATGTCAGGCCTTTCTGGACAGGCTGAGGTGGAGATTTAAATCCATGATTTTCCTGTATTATGTCTTCTTTTCCCCTCTGTCTCCTCTCCTTCATTTCCTTTCTATCCTGCCCTTCCCTTCTTTTTCTCCTTTCTACCCTCTCTGATTTTCCTCTTGACTTTCCATAGAAGGTCTGCATTGGTACTGATAAAGTGGTCAATTCATCAACTCCTTCAAGAGCCCTTCCCCTTGCTTGTGATCAGGAAGAAAAGTGTGCCTGACAAATCAATGTCTTTATGCTACTTCAATAAACCATATTGATGAAATTCACTTGTTTCTTCTGCACAGTCCAGCTGTTTGCATGGCTCAGTCCACCATTTTTTTTTATTTTAAATTTTATTCTATTTATTTTTGGCTGCACTGAGTCTTCATTGCTGTGCCCGGGCATTCTCTGGTTGTGGC
>NW_011478714.1:7271-9239 GCF_000754665.1 Bison bison bison | reverse complement strand
TGGCAGGTGGCCTCCTAACCACTAGACCAACAGGGAAGTCCCAGTTGCCCACTTTCTTCAGTCTCTGCTCAACAGAGAAACCTTCCCTGCTCACCCTTTATGAAAACAGCAGCCCTTCACCCCACGCAACAGTTTTCTCTGGCTCCTTACCCTGTTTCTTCATAGGACTGACTGCAATCTGAAATGTTCAAGAGCTATTGCCTATTTGTTTCTTGTCCTCCCTTGTGTAGATTGTAACATGAGCACAGGCACTCTGTTTCATTCATTATTATATCCACAGCTTCTACTACATAGTTAACATTCAATAAACATTGGTTGAACAAATGAATGAACATCCACATTTATAAGCATAGTAACATTCATTAAAGCTATATTTTAAGAAAACCTCCTTAGTTCCTATACATCATTCAAACCATGCATTTTCCCCTATTTACAGAAGCATTATTGCTAAGTAGACTGATATACGAGAAGGGCATGGCAACCCACTCCAGTATTCTTGCTCAGAGAATCCCCATGGACAGAGGAGCCTGGCAGGCCACAGTCCATGTGGTGGCAGAGAGTTGGACATGATTGATCAACTAAGCACAACACAGCACAGACTGATATACAATCATAGTTGGGACAAAGATCAGAGAGTAGATTAAAAATACCACCATGCCCAAGAAGGTTCTCTCAATATAAGACTCTCCAAGGAGAACTTGCCAACTTCTCAGTTCATATAACATTTTGCACCACTTGTAATAAGTTACCTCATATTATTCATGGTTACACAAGCACATGATTGATCCTTTGGTTAGATCATAAGCCTTTCTTATAAGGGCAGAGAGTACATCTTACACAATTCCCTATCCTTTATCCTATGGCACAGTGCCTTGAATGTATAAGACAGTCTATAAATATGGGATCAGTTCATGGATTGCTGTTTACATCCGTCGTGTGAATATCAGGAAATGATTCTTTTACCTTGTCTGTGCAATGAGAGGTTGAACTACATCATTTCTAGGATCTTTTTGGTTCTAATTCTCTATGGTTCTTTACCCAATATACCTCCAAAACATATACCTCCTCTTGGAAAGGCTTTCTTTCACTTCAAGGATAAGTTGGAAGCATTGCTACTTAATTCTTAACAAAAGACATTTTGTTAAATTGGTTAAAAAATTAGCAACTGTCTGAGATGTCAGCTGAGTGTAATAATGAGCTGAGTTAAAAATAATTTAATGAATTCATGTATCATTTTAAAATATATAATTTAGAATGGGCTAAAAATGACTTCTATGAAAATGGACCATGCTAAAAAATCTCTAAAACATAACTCTTAATATTTATACCTTGTTAGATGAGACCTCTACTCCATTAGAATGTCATTAAAAGAAAAATATGTAATTTTTATTTTTTAACTTAATCCGACCCTTTGGTCTACAGAGTTTGACTCTGGTTTACCCTCACCATTGTAGAGCCTCTATCTCAGATGCTAAACTATCATCTTATTAAAATGTGTCTGTGCTCTCTTTGGTCATATCACATTGATGTTTTTGCATTTTTTCACTCTTCATCTCACTCTCTACTCCTCCTATGATTCAGGGGCAACCTTTGGGGCCAAAACGAGGAGTTATCATCACAGTTTTGTAATATGGAGCCCCTCTTACAAAATAAGTCTACTCCAAGTGAGAAATAGCTTAATGCATTCTTCTCCACCACCTTGTTAGGGACAATCAGAATTCTCCTTATACCTGTGAAAATGAGAGTAATGGACTATATGTCAGGCCACTAGCCCTTTGCTAAGAAATGTAAGTATCCTAGGTTTCTCTAAATAATTATGATCAGTTCAGTCACTCAGTCGTGTCCGACTCTTTGTGACCCTATGGACCGCAGCAAAGCCAGGCTTCCCTGTCCATCACCAACTCCTGGAGCCTACTGAAACTCATATCCATCACAGCGGTGATGTTATCCAACCACCTCATTCTCTGT
>NW_011478714.1:6410-6979 GCF_000754665.1 Bison bison bison | reverse complement strand
TGCCATGAAGTGATGGGACCAGATGCCATGATCTTCATTTTCTGAATGTTGAGTTTTAAGCCAACTTTTTCACTCTCCTCTTTCACTTTCATCAATAGGCTCTTTAGTTCTTCTTCGCTTTCTGCCATAAGGGTGGTGTCACCTGTGTATATGAGGTTATTGATATTTCTCCTGGCAATCTTGATTCCAGCCTGCACTACATCCAGCCTGGAATTTTGCATGATGTACTCTGCATATAAGTTAAATAAAGAGGATGACAATATACAGCCTTTAAAAGTTGAAAATTCTCTTTACATGTAAAGCCTCATTTTATCCTTATGCTAACCCCAAGAGTTATTTCCATTAAAATATTATTAGCACCAATTTCTAGATGTGGAAATTGAGACTCAGAAACACTAAGTGACCTCAATTTAAGTAATACAGACAATACTCAAACCCTGGTCTAGACTAACACCAAAGTTCATGTTCTTTATCACTAAATGTTATGACTGAGTCAGTAGACCAGCACTGGAATGCATACTGAGTGCCCCTGGACTGGGATTTTTTATGAAAGGCTCATTGAATATTAG
>NW_011478714.1:5120-6091 GCF_000754665.1 Bison bison bison | reverse complement strand
ATTGAATATTAGTTGCATTAACTACTCATCTATTATTATAAGTTAAAGACATGAGCAAACATCCCCTGACAACAGAGAGACTTTGATTTGTAAAAGCAACTTTCCTAAATGATGAAGATTTTCACAGCATTGGAAAGCATTTTATGATTTTTGGAAGCAAAGTTATTTTTTGTACACTTAAATGTATAATAATATAAATGTGTATATGCATGTATTTTGGATTTATATATATATATGGATTCTCAGGTAGCTCAGTGGTAAAGACTCTACCTGCCAATGCAGGAGACTCAGGTTCGATCCATGGATTGGGAAGATTCCCTGGAGGAGGAACTGACAACCCACTCCAGTATTCTTGCCTGGAGAATCCCATGGGTGGAGGAGCCTGGTGGGCTATAGTCCATAGGGTCGCAAAGAGTCAAACATGACTGAGGGACTGAGCACGTATGAGCATGTGTACATATACACATGTTCGTGTGTTGGGATCTTCCCAATCCAGGAATTGAACCCAGATCTCCTGAATTTCAGGCAGTTTCTTTACCCTCTGAGCCATGAGGGAAAGACTATCTATCTATCTATATATATATGTGTGTGTGTGTGTGTGTGTGTGGCATCAGCATATAATTACATGCCAAAAATCATAGGTTGCTAAAAAAGCCTTTGTGTGGATCACAACAACCTGGAAAATTCTGACAGAGATGGGTATACCAGAACACCTGACCTGCCTCCTGAGAAATCTGTATGCAGGTCAAGAAGCAACAGTTAGAACTGGACATGGAACAATAGACTGGTTCCAAATCGGGAAAGGAGTATGTCACGGCTGTATACTGTTACCCTGCTTATTTAACTAACATGCAGAGATGTAATTCATGAGAAATGCCAGGCTGGATGAAACACAAGCTGGAATCAAGAATGCTGGGAGAAATATTAATAACCTCAGATATGTAGATGACACCACCCTATGGCAGAAAGTG
>NW_011478714.1:1378-4908 GCF_000754665.1 Bison bison bison | reverse complement strand
GTGGGAGGAGAAGGGGACGACAGAGGATGAGATGGTTGGATGGCATCACCAACTTGATGGACATGAGTTTGAGCAAGCTCTGGGAGTTGGTGAAGGACAGGAAGCCTGGCGTGCTTCAGTCCTTGGGGTCACAAAGAATCAGACATGACTGAGCGACTCAACTGAACTGACAGTACAATTGTGACATTTCACATATCCCCCGACGTGTGTCCACACTGCTCCCATCCCCCATAGAGGCCCTGAGCTTTCATTATGCCCAGTTCTTCCTGTCATGTGCTAAAACTTTTTCACATCTTATAGTATAAACATTTCTAGGATCTTTAACACAAAAAAAAGAACTATGGAGAGAGGGAAATATTGATCTCAAGTGGCAGAATTTCAGATATAAGAAAGGGAGGATGTACTTCATATGTACGTGCATGCTCAATAATGTCTGACTTTGCAACCCCATGGACTGTGGTCCACCAAGCTCCTCTGTCCATTGAATTCTCCAGGCAAGAATACTGGAGTGGGTGGCCATACCCCACTCCAGGGGATCTTCCCGACCTAGGAATCTAACCCTGGTTTCTTGTGTCTCCTGCACTGGCAGGCCGATTTTTTTTTTTTTTAACAAACACTGTATCACCTGGGAAGCTCTTCATATAATTTCCCACTAAACATTACACACCACTACAACCAAACCAGCACATTGTGACCTATGCATATGACCACTCCTAGGCTAGGTCTATAATACTGTATATATGAATATAGATAGCCTGAAACAGTGTTTTCCATATTTGAGAATGAGAATCACCATGGAAGATTTGCTAATATACCCAGATCATTTCCCAAAAGATTCTGACTCAGGTCATCTGGGGTTGGATCAAGAGTGGCTCTGTAACAAGCATTCTGGGTAAAGCTGATGTTTAGCTTTTGGACTACTGACCTTCCCTTCAAATAATCCAGTGGGTGACAATGATCATTGTAAGATATGCACTCAAATTTTTGCCATCTAGGATAAATGCAATCAGGTAGATGAAATACTTACTTAAAACGTTCAGAGCAATTTAAATTTCTTTCCTGCCCAAGTTGAGAGTGAATCATACTTCCAATCTGAATTTAGTTCATCTTTGTGGAATTGCTGTACTATATTATCAAATATCTCCACTCATATTTTCTGATGAGAAAGCAGTTCAATATTCCTTTGTCAATAAAAAACTGGCATTCCTATTATCATAGCTCACTCAGTATAATAGGAAATGTACTATCATTTGTTTTTAATGAAGTTTAATGTAATAAGGAATATTTAATAGCTAGCCAGACACTATTGTATTTTATAGCTATATCCTGATTTATCTAAAACTAGTCTAAACTTTAGTTTCACAGGAAAACATTTATTTTATTTCCTGCAGTAGGCACCATTAATGATGTCATCATATAACAGCATATTATTAAGTCAATATAGATTTTGTTTTATAAAAGCAGGGAATTGAACCACAGTTGTCAGTCATAAGCTTATGCAAGTATGACACACTAAGACAGACTTTATGTAATCAAAGTATCCTCCTTTACTCCATCTGCAGAAAACACACACACCATAAACAGAGACCACAGAAACCACTAATCTGTGGTAACCAGTATCTGCATGATATTTGTAAGTGGAATCCATGAAATAAAGTCTCTTCTACATTCTCTGAACAGTTTCTGACCATGTTGGGGACATAGTAGTTGCTCAGCAGTTACAAAAGGAAGCCAAGGGCATACTAAATTTTTCTCTTTTTTTTGTTTGATTGATATATTTTGTTTGAGGAAACTCAAGCAAAGCTCAGCAAGAAGGACCCTTCACTCTGTCTGATATTTTGGACATGGATACTTTGGACATGGATAAATCAAGTAAAAATAACCACGAAAGCTTCCCTTTTCACACTGACCTTCACAGGTAAAGATAAATAGCCTTTGGGGAAAGATAAAAATCACTTTATGGTACTCTCTTTTAAGACCTTAACGAATGTTGAACACTAGGGTTCAGTATGATGTTGAAGGACAGGGAAGCCTGGCGTGCTGCAGTCCATGGGGTCACAAAGAGTTGGACATAACTGACTGACCGAACAACAACAAGGTTTCAATAAACGTTTATTACATACCTCTCTAGAGAAGCGAAGGTGCCAGATACTGGGGAAGGAGGGCGTATTCATTGTATTAGCACTCTCCAGAGAAACAGAACCATTAAAATGACAAAGAAAAACAATACATATGCACAATACATACAACATACATGTACACAGTACATACAACATGCATGTACACAGTACATACAACATACATATACATAGTACATACAACAACAGTTCGTAGAATACAAGTTAATGAGTGGGTGGCATCAGCAGATAAGCACTTTACCAATAAGTTTCTGAAAGCAAACAGAGGAGCAATAATTGATAAAGGAGGATTCAATAAGCCACAGCTTAGAGAAAGGGTCCTCAACCCAAGCTGCACATTGGAATCACATGGTGAGCTTTTGCAGCTACTAATGCCCAGTTCAACACCCCTTCTTCCCCTGCAACCTCATGCTGATATTCTAATTTAATTGGTCCTGGGGAGGACCAATCTTGACCTACAGTTTTTTTTTTTTTTTTTTTTTTTAAGCTGGCTGGGTGATTCTCTAAGTCCAGCTAAGATGAGAACCACTGGCCTAGACAAGTGGTTTTCAGATGTGTTTTCAAATATGTTAACATGCATATGAAACATCTGGGAATCCTGTTAAAATGCAGATTCTGATGCAGTAGGTTTGAGGTGGGCCTGTGGATGTTCATGTCTTTATTTAATTCATTTATTGACTGTGTTGCACACAATGAGGATCTTAGGTCCCTGACCAGGGATTGAACCCATGCCCCCTGCAGTGAAAGCATGAGTCTTAACCACTAGACCAGCAGGGAATTCCCTGAATGTGTATTTCTAACATGCTTCCAGGTGATGTTGGATTCTGCTGATCCACAGACCATGCTTTGATTTTGTAGCCTAGTGGTTCTCAAACTCAAGGATATATCACAATTCCCTGGGCAGGGCAGGGTTGTTCAAACACAGATTCCTAGGCTCATCCCTAATGTTTCTGATTCTGTGGATCAAGTGATGCTGATGCTGCCGGTCCTTGGACAACACTCTGAGAAACACTGTTATGTTCAGCTTAAGAAGGAAGCTACTAAACCCCCAAGACTCTGCAGAGGCTCTGATCTCAACAGTTGAATTAAAAGTTAGTATACATGAGATGTTTCTTCCTCTCTTGTGTTTCAGAACTTTAGATGGCCTGGCTTCTCCCTCTCATATAAAATTCAAAGAGCTCTTCTCTAAAGAAATTGCACAACTCCAGAGCAGTCTCCTGAATTCTGGCATTTAATGAGATCCTGGTTTGTTGTTTTATTTTTAAAGTTCTCACTCCATGACCCAAAAGCAGCAGCAGTTATGAACCCGCAGTGTGCATCAGAATCACATGGTGAGCTTGAAAGAAACTTACAGAAACTCTTGAAAAAGTGCTAGTGGTGAGGACTGAATCT